>NW_024088588.1:0-112233 GCF_009730915.1 Dioscorea cayenensis subsp. rotundata | reverse complement strand
CGTCCACTTTGGGGTTTCAACAAGACTATCAGAGAAAATTCTCATCGCAACCGTAGTAATACCCCCGAATATATTTTCCAACAGATATGTAAAGGTTGCTAGCAGTACACAATACCCAAGAACCAATTACACTAGTGATTATATGTTAAGTGGTTGTCAACAATGTTCCTAAAATTATATAAAAATAAAAATAAAAATAAAAATAATAATAATAATAATAATAATAATAATAATAATAATAATAATAATAATAATAATAATAATAATAATAATAATAATAATAATAATAAGAGTGCATTTTAGATCATGTGAAAAATTTGAACTTGTCACTCAAGTTAATTCATTAACTGAGAACATGTCACTATATTTTGTTTTCATTCTCCTTTTAATTACATGGTTTCTAATGACATGTATTCTAATTAATGGCTTTATTTTCAAGTGTATGGATGCATAATGCTTGTTTCATTTATTTTTGTTCATTTGGAATGAAGTGATCAACTGAAATTAATATACAATTGAAATTTTCTATTCCAATCATGTATAGGTCTCCAATGGCTAATAACAATTTAGACAGTCTCATTTGCGTTGAAACACCAGTATATGTGACCATCGTTGTGATTTTACATAATTTGGCTAATCGACGACAACGCCAAACATTAGCTCGAGAGCCCTCAACGATTAGGAATATTCATCAGAAGGCGCACATGACTCGAATATTAGGTGGAGGAGTACATAATTGTGTCAAATACATACGGATGACGAAGGACACTTTTCTCAGACTCTGCACTATATTAAGAGAACGTGGTCATTTGAGAGATACCATTCACATTGATGTAGAGGAACAAGTGGCTTTATTCCTACATATAGTCGGCCACCATGCAAAAAATAGGGCATTAAAAATTGATTTTATTAGATCAGGTGCAACAGTTAGCAAGTATTTTAATGATGTGCTCAAAGCTATTTGCAATATCATGGATTTGTTCGTCAAACAACTAACCAGATCACTACATCCTGATATAAAATACAATCCAAATTATTATCCCTTCTTTAAGGTATGACGCATTTACTGACATTTTCATTACAGGTGCCCATATATTCAAAGGGCAAACTAATTTATTTTTGGTTGACAGGATTGTATTAGGTTTGTTGATGGGACTCATATAGATGCAAGGGTCAGTACAAATCTAAGTAGTAAATTTCGGTGACAAAAAGGCATTGCACAAAATGTACTTGCTGCGTGTGATTTTGACTTAAAGTTTACGTATGTTCTTGTTGGTTGGGAAAGTTCAGCAAATGACTATCTAGTCCTAAAGGATGCGTTTACAAGACCACCTCCTTATTGCCTTCATATTCCTTAAGGTTTAGTAGCATAATGGCATACTAAATTTTTCATTAATGACACAAATAAAAAAATAAGGTCAAGAACTCATATCTACTTTATTTTTAGGGAAATACTACCTCATTGATGCGGTTACACAATAACTCTTGGATTTATATCTCTTTATCGAAAAGTTAGGTACCATCTCACGAGAACAAGTAGGTCGTAGAGCCATAAAAATGCGAAAAGAGTTATTTAATTTTCATCATTCGTAAATAAGATCATGAGTTGAGAGAGCATTTGGAATTTTAAAAAATTGATTCAGGAATTTAGATTCAAGACCATATTATCCTTTTACAACACAAGTTGACCTCGTTCTTGCATGTTGCGTATTGCACAATTTCATACGCGAAATAGACCCAGATGATATAATATCACAGGAGGGTGTTTCTAACGAAGAAGAGCCTACAAATGAGAGACCTATCACTCTAGGTCAACGCCGGGAGACACAAATGCGTTGGAGAGAACTTCGTGGAAAAATCACGAATGATATGTGAAATGATTATGTTTCCCGACGACCAATTTAGAAGACTTGCAACAAAAAATGAAAATGTTTTGCTTTCCATTTTCAACTTTTGTAATTTTGTAATAGTATGGATGTAGTTTGTCATTTTGTGCTTTATTTCTTTACTAATGAAAATTTTGCCTTGTTACTATTTAATCAATAAGGCAATGGCATTGTTTATTAAAAAGCAATTATTTTTGTTATTTTTTGAATTGTTAATGTGACAGGTAATATGGCTTCATCACGTATTAATGTCGATGGAGCACCAAGTGAGAAGCGAAAAGGGACACCAAAAAAAAGATGGACAATGTTTTAATACCATTTCTTGCAGATATGGCAAGAAGCGGCATGAAAGTTGACAAGTCCTTCAAAAAGCAGGCCTTTGTTGAGGAGGCTAACATTGTCAATGGAAGATTCCCTACTGCCTCTATGGATGCAGATAATGCCGAGAACCACATGCGCACGCTGAAGCAAAAATAACAAGAAATCAAGAAACTTATGAACCTTAGTGGTGTGGGTTGGAATGACACAGAGAAAATGCTAGTTCTTGAAGATGAAACATACCGAACTTATGTAGAGGTATAATACTTACATTTATTTACTATTTATTTAATGAAATATGTAAGTTTTTAAAATTTAATAAGTATTTCATGTTGCTTTTCACTTGCAGGGGACAACCAAAAAGCTAAAGAATATCTAAATAAACCTATACCTTTCTTTGAGGAGCTTCGATTGGTTCTTTGAGGGACGATCATACCACGAGGGTGATCAAGCACGTTCCATCTACCAACAATTTGGTGGTACAAATGAAGAAGATGAAAAATCCACCTACTCCCGATGTACCAATGGAATATGAACCTTTAGAGACAAAATGTCCACGAGACAAGAAAGCGGCAAGATCATCTCGCAAATAGGAGTACTGCTAGGACTAGCCGCATGGCAAGGTCTAATAGCGAAAATATTGCATCCGACAACCTCACTAATAAGCTTGGTGAGTTTGGCAGGCATCAATTAAAGAGAACAAGAAGATGACATGGAAAGAGAAATTATCAGATGCTTTGTGGAGCATGGAAGGCTACAGTGATGTGGACATGGATATGGTTTTTGAAAAATTGCATGTCAACAAAGATCATGCCGAGGCCTTTTACTTGAGGAAGCCATCCTTGCTCAAGTTGTAGCTTGATAATCTTATTTCCTCCATGAGAGATTCTGGGATATAAGAATGCTGTCAATGTAAGAATATATTAGCTTTACCTTTATTAACTTCAAGTGCCCTAGTATTTTGTTTGCATTTGCATCGTTACTAAATTCTTTTATTTTTAATGTGGAGTTGCAGATATCATGTTGGAGGACTAGCTCGGACATCCGAGGTACATGTGTTTTTATATTGAAGTTTTTGCCTATTTTATTTTTGATGTTATTTTTTTAAAAGATGATTACATGCTCTAATGGGTTGATGTTCAGGTTGTAGGCGTGTTGCTTTTTGTAGTGGATCCATAGTGGTGCCATAAAATACGACTAGAAGCAATTGTTACTCATCTAGTTGATGCATGTGCCTTAAACATATTTGGACATGAACTAGTAAATTTGTTTTTAACTTGGATCAGTTCTTCTCTTTCAACCTTGTTGTATTTTGAAGATTTATTAGAAATGTTTAACTTCTGAAACTATAATCAGCCAGACTTGCAAAATGTGGCATATTATTGCTGCAATTTCTGAAAATCTTTTTTTTTATTGCTAATATTGTATTGTTTGATAAGTTTTGTCCTCATTTTGCTCTCATTTTTGCAGTTGTTGTTTATAGACAACAAGTTGATTTTGTTCAATGTTTCAAATTTATTTTATGCATGCTAATGCATATGTTGTTTTGTATTTTGGTTGTATAATGGATAGGTTGTATTATGCTTAATGAGTGTTGGTTTCTTCTCTCTGCTTGATCTGCAACTACCACCATTCATGCATTCACTATCTTTGGTGTATCACCTAAATATATAATCACCACTCTTGCACACAGTGATCTGAGGAGTGTTCCAATAGGGGAAAATGCAACTTATTACCCTTCAGTTAAAATAGTAGCCAAAGTTTTTGAGGAAATAATTCCAAAATCTATTGGTTAATGGCACTCTAAAGTTCAGTACAATGTTAGGCTTGGAGAGACTGGGATTTATCACATGCTTATGATTGATCAAATGCTTAGTAAGCAAGAGCTAGAGTACTATATGAATGATCTCGCATAATTGAAGGAGTTTGAACTTATTTCTCAAGGTTAGAATTATAAGAACTTCTCGAATTTGGGTGACCTAATAGTGAAGATAACAGAATTGAAATGAATTCATAGGGAGAATGTGCCAAATACCTCATGTTTAGGAACTAATCACTTAGATATAGTGGTTAATTTATGTAAGGAACCTTTACTGTCCAGTGATCATGACAAATTAGGTTCAAGAATATATAAAAATGGATGTTTATACTCTTAACAACCAAGGAAATTCTTATCTAAGCACCATACTCATCATCTTAATCTTTGTTGGATCTTACTTGCGTCTCATTTTTAGTTAGTTTTCTTGCTAGAAGTATGAACTTTACTTTGACTAGCTAGAGAATAGGAAAATAGTTAGTATTTACTATTCATCTTCTCCATAGGATCGACCTTGCTTCATGCACACTATTATTACTTGACACTACGTGTGCACTTGTGTCTCTTTTGTCTAGCTTGCACGCCTCATCAAAGGATTAGAGACACATCCATCTTCTTGTTAAGATCAAAGATTATAAAATCAACTGCGAAGATAAATTTGTCAACTTTTACAAGATTATCCTCAATGATTCCCCTCGAGTGACGAATTAACTGATCAATAAATTGGACGATCATCTTTATTAGCTTTATTTCTCCAAGTCCCAATCTTTGAAAAATCTTGTAAAGCATGAGGTTTATGCTTGCTCATAAATCAGGCAAAGCTTTCTCGTCCACTATACCTCAAATAGTATAGAGAATCTCCTTGGATGTTCCTCTTTCTTGGGTCCCAATAAGTGCTATTTTGTACGTAATTGATCTATATTGTTTAGTACTTAATCAACTATTTTAGGCTTTGGTTTTACAGATAGCTGGTACTTAGTTGTTAAGTTCATATCACAGGTTAAATAAAGCACAACAATAGGCAAGAGAAGCAATTTTGGCATAGTTTGGTGCTTAAACCAACAAATAGTGAATACACACCCGTGTACCTGCACATGTACATCTCGGCAAAAGCAGCCACACGAGCACCATGTGGATCACTCGTAAGCCTCTTGGTTACATGTTACCGAGAGAAACACGCTTATGTAAACCAAGTACATGCCCATGTACATTTGAAAGATCACAGAGCGCGCCCCAGACAAGAGCAAGGGTAGAGGAATAACTACATGAGTGTGTAACTAAAGAATCAAAGAAGGGAAGTTCCTGGGAGATACACAACCGAAGTTATAAGAACACAGCCATGTACAATGGCCTGTGTACATCAAGTTTTAGAAGAATTTTGGGGTTTCTCTTGAGAGTTACAAGAGCAAGGTACATGCCTAGGTATGGCCAATATAAATAGACGTTGTGAAGAGGTTTTAGGGCAACCAAGTTTTGGCTGATTTTGTGGGAAAAGTTATGGAGCTTTTTGGTTGTGGTTGAAGAAGGCCTTTAACCATTAAAGAGGGTGTTTGAAGGAGTCACCAGAGTGACAATCCGTTGGTGACGATAGCGGCTCACATCATCTCCAACCACATGACATTGAGAAAGAGGATTTTCCATTACATGTTTAGGGTTTTAAGGATTGAGTTTAATCTTGTATTGATGAACATGAGCCCCATGGAGGGCTAACTTCCTTGGGTGCCCGGATTGATGTATCTTGGTATATGTTATTATCTTTTGATTTCTTTCTAATATAGAATTACCATTTTCTTTTGAACTCAACCTTGTTTTATTTGTTGGATTTGCATATCTAAAAGTGGCACTTCCATATTGTTATTTCTTGTGTATTGAGAGATCCTTGCAATTAGAACACACTTGGTTGAATAGGTATCATTGATCCTCACTAGAGATAGTAAGGGCCCCATGTAGCTTTCGATTGGAATTTTGGCTGGTAATCTTTAATTCATGACATGAAAACTTCACTCATTGTAATTGTGCTAGGGTAGGAGTAGGGGAGATTCACTTCAAGCCTCAGCATAGGATTAGACACTAGGGAGTCTTGAGAGAGCACTTGGTGTATTTTTGGTTTCCTTCGTTCTGGCTAGCTAATGTTTATTCTATTTTAAATTGCAATCTCCTTAATCTTTATCATCCCAAGTGAAAATGATCAGGGTGCTGTCTTCATTCATTAATTTTGTTACGTGTTCTCCCTTGCTTAGGCATTTTACTTGTTTTTATTATTTCTTTTCTTTTGTTTTTTTGGATTAAACTCGAACCATATTTTAGTTAGCTAATGAAGATAGGGTTAGTACTAGTACTATCTAGTTTCTGTGGATTCAACCTTGCTTTGCAAGTATTACTTCGATTGATGTGTCCTCTTGAGTGCATCTACTTCACATCGATCAGGTCCCTTGTTAGTTAAAACAACTGAACAATTTTCATAAGTATCACTATGGAAACTTCCCCTATAATATAGAGAATTCTTTTAAAAATCTAGCATATATAGCCATTTGAGACAAAGCTTCAGCAAATGGAACATTGATGTGTACAGTCTTGACCATGTCCTAGAATTTCTTAAACTGATCCTCTTATTGTTCTTTATTGATTTTAGCAGGAATATAATTCTTCTCTTGTTCTTTGGCACTTGTGGTCTTTCCACTTCCTTGCCTTTAGTAGATTTCTCTACTTCTCTTGTGGCCTTCTCATTCTTATAAAGCTCATTCTCTTTTTCATTAGTAGTGTGGTCTTCAAGGTGTTTTGCTTGAAATAGGGTCAATTCCCTTCCACTCCTAAGAGTGACTGCCTTAAGAGATTCTCTAGAATTAACCTATGTATTTCTCAGGAGGCTATCTTACAGTCATTCGGCCAATGTCTTGCTTGTTTGAACCACTTGATGCTCCATATTTTGTAATAAATCTTGTGGGTTCCTCATCACCTCTTCATGCTTTTGGAGTTAGGCATTATTGGATTGGATAAACTTTTGCAATCAAATCGTCGAAACTTGATTTTCCTTGTCCTTACCTCAGATTACTCCATGAAAAGTTGAGGGGATTTCTCCACCTGAGGTTGTAAGTGATGCTAAAAGTATTGTCTTGAAATCTGTTTGAATTGTTTATAAAATGCACTTGCTCAATCGGGCAAGAACTTATCTTTGAAATTAGACATGTCATGCTTGATTACCCTTCCCATGCTCTGTAGCTTATAATTGGATGTTGCTATTGTGGTAGTGCCAACCCATCTAAGCATTTGTTAATAGCTTCCATTTGTGAGGCAAGAGTCATTAATGCATCCGCTTTATAGATACTAGTAGCTTGTAGGACTTGTTTATCTTCATACTCCATTGATACTAATTGGTAACCATTTCATTAACCAACACTTTGGCCCTTTTGGGTTGCTTAAAACATAAAGAAGCTCCGGCCACCACATCCATCATGTGGCCAATGGTAACAGTGAGCCCATTTTAAAAAAATTGCACTGGAATCCAATTGACACACCCCTTACATATGTGTATCGCAAGTGCACAGGTGTCAAAGTAATATAGTATCCGAAAGGTGGGTAGTCGAAACCAACAGAATAAAAAGCTAGTAATAACTAAATTTTGCTAAATAAAAAAATCAAAATCAATGAGTGAATGTGATTGAAATGTTATCAAATAAAGAAGAAGTAAACTAGTAAAAGATGAGGAAGAGGAAACAATAAGTGAGAGATGGGGTACCTAGACAATGCTTCCCTTAGGATTCCAAGTTAACTGCAAGACTAATGATACACTTCCCTAATTGAGATTAATTGAGTCTATAAAATCCAAAATAACATCAATCCCTAACCTAGTCCAATCAATGACTAGCCCCTATGAGGTCCTGACGGAGAACCATCTTGATACCTCACACCACATATGACTGCTTAGAGTTCTATGGATTCCAAATGATAAAGTCTATTCTTAGAAGTAGATCAAATATTTTGGTCTAGGTGAAAGATCCCTAATTCCATACAAGGTCTCGGCGGAGACTATGCTCTCAACATCTCACACCACATACAATTGCTAAGAGCTCTTGGAATATGGAGGTAGGGTAAATGAAACTGAAGGGGAAAGGGGACCCTCCGCTACCTATCGACTCACTCTTCACCCGTCTTCAATCTCGGTAAATCTAATCCTAGCGGTGATGGTCACTTGTCACTAAGATGATTAGGTTAGGTCTTAACCCTAGTGTCACTCTAAGGGAAAACCAATCAACAAGCACACAATATTGAAACTAAAAATAAATTCTCAATTAAAGGAAATGTAATAAAACCTAATTAAACAATGAATTCTATGGTTTACATGTCCAAGTAACCACTAAGGGGTTAGCTCTCAATGGAGCAATACAATGTCAAAATAGAATATGAATGAAAGTAAATGCAATCCATAAGAATAACCCCATTCTAATCCATGTTGATACTCTCCAAGGATGGCTCCTATCTCTTAGAGGACCCCTGCGTCAAGCCTAGGGCACACCTTCCTGAATTGATGTCGTCGACGGCTCCCTTAATAGTTATCCAATGAAGAATGACGTAAAAGCCCTCCTTTGGTGGGCAAAGATCTCCTCCAAACCCTAGACGACATCTCTCCAAAAGATAGGCAAAAAGCTCATTGAAAACTCTTCAAGTTAGCTTTTTATATTCTAAAATCGGGTATCCGTAGGGGCACTCACACGATTACTTGCCCATGTGGAATTTCCACACGCGCACTCACACGGCCATGTGGAATTTCCACACAGCCATGTGCCTTCATTATACAATATTTGTGAACAGTAATCCCACTACAATATTTTCCAAAATTTCCTCTTTCTCTGAGACCACTAATAAGTGTCTAAATATACATATTATCTTATATGTATTTTATACACCTAGTATATATTTTGTTAAGAATTGATACTTGTTTTGTGCTTAATCGTGTGTTATTTGCTTTGTAGAGCACAAAAAAGCCATGGAGAGCACGAGGACATAATTAGGGCAAAACAAGGAGAAAATCAGGTTGCGTAGTAATGTAGTAGTTACTATAGCACCTGGAGAGTTTTTTAAACAGAAACTTTTGCCTAACTTATACGGACCTCATACGGGTCGTTTCCAGACCCATATGCCCCAGGTATTGACCCCAGTATATTGTGGGAATTCATCATTTTGGCTTTCTGAGAATTTTTACTATTGCGGACAGTTAGGGTGGTCAAATATTGATTCTCATTCATGTATGGTGAATAGTTTATTTGCAGTCGGCCAAACAGTGTGCTCCTAATAAATTTTCTATCATAAATACCCATGTACTCCATAAACTCCATGTGATTTATCTCATAAAACTTTCCAAAGGCTTGAAAGCGAATTGCTCCTGGTCTTCGAGCACCGACAGTTCTTTCATCTTGACATGCTTTGAAAGTGCTTAACATGTCCAAGGTTAGTTGGCTATAGGTAGGATCATCAATAGCAAACAAGTTCACTCTATAACTATGTGAGAGTAACTCCTTCACTTGTTCATCGATCCCAAGTGTTTCTAAGATACCCCATTCTATGTGACGAAATGTGCCAAAAGGTTTAGTCTTCAAGACCTCATACTTCGTCTTGTGATGAGCATGCTTAAAGTGAGGTTCTTTAGGGGGTTGGTATAGTGCTCCTTGGATGTTTGGAAGCAAGTTTCTTGATGTTCAGCATCCCTACAACATAGATAAACCCAATTGACAATGTCCTTTTGCGTGTGTACCGCAAGTGCACGGGTTTGTCGAAGTAATAATACTCCGGTGAGTGGGTAGTCAAATCCATAGGGAATAGTGATCAAAAACACAAAGATTGCTATTTAACTAGAACAAGGATGAATTAATAATGATGCGAATAAGAATCAATGCAGATAGAAATAAGAAAAGAAAAAGGAGGCTCAAATAAAAGATAGGAGAGGCAATCGACGATAAATGGGGGCACCCGGACATTGCTCACCCTAAGACTATTGTTTCAAGTGCAAGACCAATCATTATGCTTCTTAACTAATGTATGACACGGTCCCAAAACTTAAGGTAACCGTGATTAACTCTACATAATTCCCCGGTGGAGAAATCTCTCAGTCTCCACACCTCACACTGTGATAGGTTGCTATGGGTTCTAGGGATTCCAAGTGATAAAGCCATATTCCCTAAAATAGATCTAACCCTTTGGTCCAGGAGAAAGACCCCTAGTCACAATTAAGCCCCAGATACTAAGGATTACTTTAAAGCTTCACTCTTTTGCTTGCGTAACTAAGCCCCGGCGGAGTTTGTCTCTTAGCACATCACTCTATTGTGACCACAAAGAACTCTTGGAATATGGAGATAGGATAAATCACACCGTAGGGGAAAGGGGACGTTCCGCTACCTCTCGACTCACCCTCTCAACCTTCTCCAATCTAGCATTGTCTCACCCTCATGGTGTGTCACTCATCCACAAGGATTACCGAAATGGATTCTCAACCCTAGTGTCACTCTAAGGGAAAATCAACTCAATAAGCATTCAAGATTGGAACTCAATTAAAACATCAATTAAAGAAAGCATAATAAAAGGTAAAAAAAACAACATCATCCTAGGGTTTACAAGTCCAAGCACCTAGTAGGGGTTTTAGCTCTCCATGGAGCAAAATACAATCAATAATGAAATCAAAAATAAAAATATGCAATCCATGGATAAAACCCCCTTGGTGTTCATGTCGATGGTCTTGTGGAGTGACCGCGTTTTCTCCAAAGGTCCCTTCGTCAAGCCTAGGGCATACCTCGCCAGATCGGTGCCAACGAAAGCTCCCCCAATGACTTTCTTCCGAAGGAAACGTGATGTCGAAGGCCGTAAACCCCTCCAAAAACCTAGCCAAAGCCTCTCCAAACCCTAGCCGTGGGCGCCTCCAAAGGTGGAGAAAAGATAGCCAAAAGATGAAAAAAAATAATTCTAAAATCAGCTGAAATCGCGACTTAAATAGAGCTAGAATCGGGCATCCACATAGGCGTGTGGAACTTTCACACGCCCGTGTGAATTTCTGGAAATTCATTTTTCTGCGACATGTGAACAGTAGCTGCTACACCTGCTATAGTATTCTGCCAAAATACTCCCGAATCCACACTTTTCATCGAGGCAACATAAACGGGCACACGTCTATGCTGTAGATCGCATTGTATCTTCAACTAAAAGCACATTTGACGACAATCTTGCTAGCTTTGCACAAGTCGGAACACATGAGTGTGACTGCCTTCGTGCCCCTCCAATTTGCATACTTCCTTGAACATAACGGAGGTTGGCGCACACTCTCACATGTCTTTGAGCACAACTTGTATCTTCACTTTTGTTCACTCCAAGATTTCATCAACCAAATGCACTAGCAATCTCCTTTGGCTTCTTTCTTCTATATTTGTCTCCACAACCCTACATGCACAAAAGAACACAAATACACATGTATTAGCGATAAAATCTGAAAAAGTAATTCTCATCGTAAGAAAAAAATACTTCGCATTACTAATACACAAGAACTTATCACCAATAAAGTTTAAAGGAATCCAAAAAAATTCAAAATATAACGCAAGAGCTGAAGACACAATGGATAAAATGATGCATAGTGACCATACGGCCACATAGAGGCCGTATGGGCACTATTCACTTTACAAGAGTTTCCCTACAATCATGGTAGCTAAAATGTTTTTACATAAATTCAAGGGAAATTGCATCCATGACAATCACACCACAAAAACCAAGCCAAATACTTGGATAATTCCACATGCAAGCTCCAAGAAACCAAGAAAATAGAAAAAGATAGAAACTAGGCCACCAAAGAGCTTACTGCTGAAAACTTAAGAAAACTTCAATTAAACTCAAGGAAAACCACTAGATTGAGGTTACCATGAGGTTAGGAGGAGATTTAGGAGAAGAAATGAGAGGATTTGGCCAAAAAATGAGAGAGAAAAGGTAGCAGGAGGGAGAATACTTCAAGAGAAAAATGAGCCATGCGGCCTGCATGCGACCCACATGAAGGCCGCATTAGTTACCTCATTCTCTCTGTTTTGAGGCATACGGGCTCAATCAATGGGGTATAAAGGCCAGAAGACTTAGGCAAAAGTTTCTGGAATTTTCATGTGGCCTCCATGACCCCTTGATTGAGGCCGTATGGCTCAATATAAGCTTTCTAAAATCATCAAACCTTTTCCAAACGATCAAATGGAACCAAGAAAGGATAGAGAACTCCTCCAAGCATGAATGAAAAGCTTAAAACCTTGATCTAATGCATAAAATATCTGCAAGAACTTAAGTTTCTCAACAAGATAAATGATTAAACCACAAGAAGGATGACTAGAGAAACACATAAGGCAAGTGAGCATGGACTTATTTATACAAATAATATATAAACAAAATAACTACAAGAATGATAAAATCCAAACCCTTGAATACAAAAAAATGAAATGCACACCCCCAAATGCCTGGGTTGCCTCCCAAGAAGCCCTAGTTTACCATCATGAGCCTAATGTTCCTTGTTACTTACCTCATGGGGGTTCGGAAAAGTTGAAAGTTACCCCCGGTCATCTTTGGAGAGTTGTTATGGAAGTATAATTTTAATCATTGTCCATTCACCTTGAAAGACCTGAGTGACATTGTATGGACTTGACCAATGTGATTTGAGCTTCCCTGGGAATAGTTTCAACCTAGAATTGAACAACAACACTTTGGTCTCCTTCTTGAAAATATTTAGGGTGCTTGATGTGCCGGTCATGGTACTCCTTTATAAAGTTCATTCAGTTGGAGCTTCTTCTTGTTACCTAAAAGAGTAGAATCAAGATTTAAGAATTTAGTAGCCCAATAAGCTTTATGTTCAAGTTCAACAGACAAATGGCCGGCTTTTCCGTAGACTAGCCTATAAGGAGTGGTCCCTATAGGAGTCTTATATGCAGTTCTGTATGCCCAAGAGCATTATCTAAACATTCTGCCCAATATCTTCTATTTTGCGCAACTATTTTCTCTGAAATTCACTTCAAATCTCTATTGAAAAACTTCCACTTAAACACTAGTTTGTGGGTGGTATGGTGTTGCCATTTTGTGGGAGATGCCATACGTTTCAAAATTTTTACAAATTGGGCATTACAAAAATGAGTGCCTCTATTGCTGATGATTGCTTGTGGTATGCCAAATCTGGAGAACAATTTCTTCAATAATTTTCACCACTTCCCTTGCATCGCTTGTTTGTAAGGCTTGTACTTCCAGCCACTTAGAAACATAGTCAACCACTACGAGGATGAACTTGTACCTATGAGAGCTTGGGAAAGGACCCATGAAATCAATTCCCCACACATCAAAAACCTCAAAAGCTTGATTTCCAATTCTGGGGCATTTCATCACTGTGAGAGATGTTGCCTACTCGTTGACACCTATCACAAGATTGTATCAATTTTTGGGTGTCTTGGAATAACGATAGCCATAGAAACCTGATTCAAGAATCTTCTTTCTCATTTAATTTGCATTGTAATGGCCTCCAGTGGGTCTTGTATGATAAATAACATGATCCGAACAGACTTTGAATAAATAAGGATCTTATCATTTACAATGTTTGAGGTCTAAAAAGAATTTCTTTCATTGTTGATATGTGAACCATTTCTCAACGACTTATCGAGAGTAGCTCTTTCCATTTCTCAACTTTTTTTCTTTTGAAACAAATTCTTTCAAATTTGTAAATTTTTTTTCTCAAATCAACCATAAAAAGTATAATGAATAAAACTAAAAGAAGTCTAACACAATCTAAGTTGCTACAATAGAGAAGTTGTGTGCTCTAATTACTTGAATCGCCAAGAATAGAATGCACACTAAAAAAAATAGAACTGAAAATAGAACAGACTCGCAAGTGTCCACCCTAATACTGCAAAACTCCTCTACATTTCAATTGCACTGTTATAAATCAAACTTGGCATATAAGAGAGTTAACAATGAAACTTAAACCCCTCCCCCACACTTAATTCATACATTGTCCTCAATCTATGTATAAAGAAAACATGCAACGCAATGTAAACAAGAATAAGAGGGGAGTGGAATACGATTATTTCCCCGGTTCACATAGATGAAGTTATTGAAGCTTGGAACCGGCCTAGCTTGTCTTTTGTTGTGTCCTAGTAGTTTGGGGGTCACTCAAGATAAAAAATTAACCGATTGAGCATCCCCTTTATAATTGAGAATGTTGGGTATTGCAAATAAGTCCTGCAAAGTATAAGGGAAGAACATTAATGCTCAACAAAATAAAATAACAAAAACAGAAAATAAAATCCATTAAAAGTAGCAAAATAAGTACAAACTAGGTAGGGCTAACCCTTGCCATAAATGATAAATATAAAGTTTGAAAATGGAATACAAAATGAAATAATAGAAAAATCAATGCTTAGCAGCGTCCGATGGAGCTGAGTCGGTCGGTGGATGTGGTGATGATGGAGGAGATAATGTAGGAGAAGCTAGAGTTAGAGAAGGAACCAACTGTGAAAACAGGTCCAGTGCACTACCAAGGTCGGCCTCGAGCCGTTCCTAGGTTGGCAAGATGGTTTGTTGGTCCTCCTGCAATTGTTGAACCTCAGCCTGTGGCTCCTTTATCTCTAATCTATATCAAGGATAGGCTGCTGTGGAGCTAGCTGCATTCACTAGTTCAGTAGTCGATGGTAAGGATGACTCACTGTCAAACTCATCATCCGACTCCTCATCCTCTGCCTTACCCCCCGTGGCTGATCAGTCATGCTAGGTGTGAGGACCCATCTAGGGCAGCAATGAATGACCATCCAATCAGCCACAAAGTATCCATGCCAAGGGGTGTAGAACTGAACACGGTCTCCTAACTCTTGAGCTAATCTCCCAGCCCCATATTATTGATGAGTCATGTAATGTATGGATCGACAAAGATCACACCCAGGCGTACGTGTTGGCCGTGGTGAGTGATGAAATTTGCCAACGCGTAGCCTAAGTGGATGGCCCTCAACTTGATGGCATCATCCGTAACTCCGTTAATCTTAAGCATGTTGCACACTTCCAAAAAATTCTAAATGTGGTTGTTTGGATCCTAATTGACCCAAACCATTAAACTATGCTGACTATTCTAACATCTGGATGAAGCCTGGCTTGAGCTCAAAACTCTAAGCCGTGATCGGTGGCCTCACAATACTAGACTACGTGCCAAGAACTGCGGGTCTTGCATAATCTGAGAGTGTCCTCTACCAGACCGGTCAACTTTGATCTCAGCTTGAGTTGTTTGTTCTTACACAGGTTCCTTTTCCCTATCTATGAGTTCTTCTACCAATTTCCGGATCACCTTAAACCAATATCAAAGGGTTTCCTAATAACCTGGGGTTGCAATCAATGAAAGAAAAACAAATCAGAACGATGGAAGAATAAGAAAGTGTGAAATAGAAACAAGTGACGAAAAGCTAAAATAGCAAAGTGCTAATATTTCCAAAACACCTATTCCCTGGCAACAGCGCCAAAAACTTGACACACCCCTTGCGTGTGTGTACCGCAAGTGCACGGGTCATCGAAGTAATAAAATACCCTGGTGAGTGGGTAGTTGAATTGACAGGGAATAGATGCTCGGGAACAAAAAATATTGCTATTTAGCTAAAGTGAAAACTGATTTGTGATGTTGCTTCAAAATATCAATGCAAATAAAAGTAAAGAGAAAAGAGAAAGCAAGAGGAATAAAGAGAGGTAATCGATGGTAAAATGGGGTACTCGGATAATGCTCGCCCTAGGACTATTGTTTCAAGAGCAAGACTAATATTATATCTCCAAATTAAAGTTTAATGAGTCATGGAGATCCAAAGACACATGGTCCCAAACCTAAGGTCAACTGTAACTAGTCCTTTATACTATGTCCCAGCCGAAAAGGGATACTCTCGACGCCACATATTATGTAGGACTTCTTGGCTCTAGGGATTCCAAGTGATAAAACCTATTCCCTAATATAGATCTAACCCTTTGGTCTAGGCGAAATACCCTTAGCCATAATTAAGCCCCATCACTGAGGATTACTATAACACTTCACTCTGTTGCTTGTGCAACTAAGCACTAGTGGAGTTTGTCTTTTAGCACTTCACTCTATCGCAACCGCAAAGAACTCTTGGAACATGAAGATAGGATAAATCACGTCGGAAGGGAAAGGAGACATTCTGCTACCTCTCAACTCACCTTTTTAACCCTCTTCAATCTTGCTAAGTCTAACCCTAATGAAGTTGTCACCCTTTCAAAGGATTACCTAGATAGATTCTCAACCCTAGTGTCACTCTAAGAGAAAATCGAATCAACAAGCACACAAGATTGAAACTCAATTAAAACATTAATTAAAGGAAAGATACTAAGAGACAATAAAAGAAAATCATCCTAGGGTTTACATGTCCAAGCACCCACTAGGGGTTTAGCTCTCCATGGAGCAATACAAAATCAATAATGAAATCAAAAATAAGTGCAAGAAATCCATAGAGATACCCCCTTGTCATCCACGATGATGGTCTTGAGGAGTCGCCTCGTCCTCTCCAAGGATTGCTTTTTTCAAGCATAGGGTCCACCTCGCCGAATCAATGCTGACGAAAGCTTCCCCAATAGCTCTTCTCCAAAGAAACTCAATGTCGAATGTTGTATAACTGCTCCTAAATCCCAGCAAAAGCCTCTCCAAACCCTAGCCGCACTTTCCCAAAAAGATAGGCAAAAGATAGGAAGTAGAACCCCAAATAAAACTCTCAAAGCTGTATTTATAGGGCTGAAATTGGGCATCCACATGGGTGTGTGAAATTTTCACACGGCAGTGTGGATTTCTAGGTTGCGTTTTCTTGTGCGATATGAATGGTAATTGCTATAGTGATTTGCTACAATAATTGCTACAATACTTTTCCAAAATACTCCCGAATTCATTTTCTTCATCGAGACTGCATGATTGGGCACACATCCATGCGGCAGATTGTGTCTCATCTTCAATTAAACTACATTGACGAGGCTCTTGGAAATGTTATACAAGTTGAAACATATGAGTGTGACTGCCTTTGTGCCCCTCCAATTTGTATATTCACTTGAGTATTTTGAGGTTGGCACATACCCACACGTCTATGATCGCAACTTGTGCCTTAATCCTTGTTCGATACAAGAATTCCATCAACAATCGCGTCCACGATCTACTTTTCCTTCCTTTCTTCCAAACTTGTCTCCACAACCCAAAATGCACAAAAAAACACAAATACACATGAATAAGCTATAAAGTTTCATAAAAGTGATGCTCAATGTAAGAAAAGTATACTTCATAATTCTTATACACAAGCACTTATCATCGGTTATTGTAGTACTACTGTAACATTAGTAAATCACCTTAATTTCCTTGCTTTCGTGGTTGGGTTGAAACCAAGAACCCTTGGGAACTCCTTGGAAACCTTAAAAATTAGTTTTGAGCCAACCCTAGTGAGAAGTGCTTGTGTATAAGTAATACGAAGTATAATTTTCTTACATTGAGCATTACTTTTATCAGATTTTATAGCTCATTCGAGCGGATTTGTGTTCTTTTGTGCATTTATGGTTGTGGAGACAAGTTTAGAAGAAAAGGAGCAAAATTAGATCATGGACACAATTGTTGATAAAGTTCTTGGATCGAACAAAGGTGAAGACATAAGTTGTGCACAAAGACATGTGGGTATGTGCCAACCTCCATTGTGCTCAAGTAAATAGACAAAGTGAAGGGGCACAAAGGCAGTCACACTCATATACTCTTATTTGTGCAACATTGTCAAGAGCTTCATTAATATAGTTTAATTGATGACGCGATGTGATCTACTGCATGGATGTGTGCCCATTCATGTTGCCTTGATGAAAAGAGCAGATTCAGGAGCATTCCAGGAGTATTGTAGTAGTTCATTGTAGGAAAACACTGTAGTGGTTACTGTTCACAGCGCACAGGAAATGAAGATCTGGAAATCCACACGGCAGTGTGGAAATTCCACACGCCCATGTGGATGCCCAATATTAGCCCTATAAATACCTCTTTGAGAGTTTTATTTGGCGATTTTCTTCCTATATTTTTCCCATCTTCTGAGGCACTCACAGCTAGGGTTTGGAGAGGCTTTTGCTAGGTTTTGGAGTGGTTCTATGACATTTGACATCGAGTTCCTTTGGAAAAGAACTATTGGGGGAGATTTCGTCGGCATCGATTCAACGAGGTGTACCCTAGGTTTGATAAGGGAACCGTTGGAGAAGACGAGGCTGCTCCGCAAGACCATCGATATGGACTACAAATGATTTTATCTAAGGATTGCTTGCACTTATCTTTGATTTCATATTTGCTTATGTACTACTCTATGGAGATCGAAACCCCTAGTTGTTTCTTGGACTTGAAAACCCTAAGATGATTTTGTTTCATTGACTCTTATTATGCTTCTTTAATTGATGTTTTAATTGAGTTTCAACCTTGAATGCTTGTTAAATTAATTTTCCCTTAGAGTGACACTAGGGTTGAGAATCTATCTTTGTAATCCTTGTGGATGGGTGACACTCCATTAGGATTAGATAAAGCAATGTTAGAGAGGGTCGAGAGGATGAGTCGAGAGGTAGCAGAACGTCCCCTTTCCCTTCCAATGTAGTTTATCCTACCTCCACATTCCAAGAGTTCTTTGTGGTCATGATAGAGTGAAGTGCTAAGAGACAAACTCCACTGGGGCTTAGTAACGCGAGCAACAGAGTGAAGTGTTGAAGTAATCCTCAGTGTTGGAGCTTAATCGTGACTAGGGGTCTTTCGCCTGAACGAAAGGGCTAGATCTATATTAGGGAATAGAGTTTATCAGTTAGAATCCCTAGGTCTTCAAGCAACCCTACACAATGTGAGATATCAAGAGTATCCCTTTCAAGAAACCCTATATTTAGAGGAGTTTCATTCGAGTTTTTCATCTTTATTTTGTAGGTAAACCCTCATTCCCTCTTTTCTTGGCCAATCTTGGTTTAATTCGATTAAACTGGTGAATGTGCTTCGTTTTTATGATTAAATTGTGCATGCTTTAGAATAAGTGAAGAAATGAATTTGTGATGTATTTTGGGATTTTTAGCATAAGGGTCTTGCAGTTTTCACACCCCGTGAATCCACACGGGGGTATGGAATTTGCACACGGCCGTGTGGATTTCTGCAGTATTGATTCTTTGAGTAAACTTGATCAATTTCTTTTTAATTCTTGCAGATATGGCGCCTAAAACAAAGAAAGCGGGCAGCAAGTGTCTCCGCAAGCCTTCCCTGATCCAGAGCACATGGAGTTCACGATTCTCGAGCACTAGGCTCGGTTTGAGTGACTTTCAATGCTCAAGTTTAGTCAAACACGATTCCACGACTTGAGTGCGTTCACGGAGGTCTGGTTGGCCGATGATATGGCAAATGAGGTGGAGGAGCTCCTTGCTATGGGTAGTTGGAGACGGTTGTTGTCCATACGGGAACCAATGATCCATATTTTGACTTTGGAGGTTCTTGCTTCTTTCGAGTTTGACCGTTCTTACCATAACTTTGACAATATAGACGCCATTCCGTTCCGAGCTTTCGGACAGTACCATAGCATGAGTGTCACATAGTTCTCTGTCTGACTTGGGCTCTATGATGAAACGTTCACTGATATTGAGGAGTACGATCATTTACCTACTGACTATCCTGGTAGTTTGACTCCATAGAGAGTGTACAGGAAACTGTGCGGCCAGGGTCAGTATGAGCTGGGAGTGTCGAAGGCTACATGCCTCTCCTAACAGAGTTACAGATACATTCACACCGCTTAAGCAGATTAGTGAATGGCCGTGGTGATAGCATTGGAGTTTTGAGTAAACAAGAGCTGTTATATTTGTACTCCATGGTGTAGAGTGAGCCGATTCACTTAGGACATATCTTGGCGGATTATTTAAGGCATCAGGGATAGTATGCGAGAGTGGGGATGATCTTCTCAGGCCCATAAATCACTCGACTTATCATGTGGATGGGTCTTTTGGACGCCATTCGAGGAGCTAAGGAGATTGTAGTACCGACACCCCTCGGCTTAGAGACTATGTGTCTGATGGGGATGATCAGGAGATATCGAGACGGGGTGTATGTAATGAACATGCCCCCGCCAAAGATAGTCGAGGCTGAGGGAGATGCAGCAGAGGGGTCACAACCAGTTCTTGAGCCACAAACAGAGCGGGAGCAGACCGAGGTACCTTCCACAGTACAGGAGCCACCTCCAGTGCGCATCTGCTCTCCACCTCGAGCCCATGATCGTTTTGAAAGTCTCGAGAGTATTGTGGGGGTGCTATAGAGTGACTTAACTAAGGTTCGAGCGCTACAGATAGTGAACCACACTGAGGTGATGGCGCGTCTTGATGTCCAACAATAGTTTCTCGAGCAAGACGCGACATTTCCCTTTATAATGTGTCCCCAGACTCCTCAGGCATCATCACCACCACCATCACCACCAGCAACACCAGTTGATCCACCACCAACGGTAGTAGTAGCGGCGACAGAGCCAGACACCGACGCCTGAGGCGTCTTTACTTTTCATTGTTCTTATTTTTCATATTTCATTTCAGTATTATGTTCTAGACTTGTATCACTCAGAAAGGATCTTCCTTCTGACTTTATCTTTTATTTTCGGTTTTCTCGAGTTGTATTTCATTTTCATATCTTTATATACTCGAGTTTTATTTTGTTTTTGTTGAGGCCTTCGTGTGTATACGTGCGGATGGTCTCGTGAGTATGAAAATTGAGAAATAGTCATAGACATGGTCATTGTGATTTTTCACATGGCCGTGTGTGCTCCACAACCCATTGGAACTCAACTCTCAAGAAGCATAGCTCTATCAAATGTACTATTAGGAGTTCAGGGGAGTGTTGTTTCAATTGCCTACCCTTCACATATGCTTTTGAGTGTTATACTTTTTATTGTAATTGCATGCATTCATTGAGGGTAATGTACATCTTAAGTGTTTGTGTGGGGGGGGGGAGTTCACTTTACACATGTTCTATACGTATGTTTTTATTGTATATGCTCATGTAGCCAATGGTGGTTCACCTTAGTTGCAATGGTTATATTCTTAAGTTTAGGAGGATATTTAACATTGAATGTTATCATGCTCTAGTTTCTACTTGAATTTTTAGGAATTTTGCCCCGATTGACACTTGTTGCACTACTCACTCATTAAACCTTGTGGAAACTCAAGTTCGATGTTCAAGGGGCTAGTTTAGTTTCTTCTTGTTATAATTTCTTTGACAAAAAGAAAAAGAAGTTAGTTTTGTTTTGTTTGTGAATTGGGGGTGGAAAGAGCTACCACCTATGGAATATGGAGCTACTCTCATAAGTAAGATACTAGCTATGCCCTAATGAGAGAAAGAGCTATCTCATAGGATGAGTAAAAGCTATTACCCCGGTAGAAAGAGCTACCTCCTCGAAAGTGTGAAAGCCACTTTAGTGGCTGCTTCGGAAAGGGCTACCTTAGAGGATGTGTGAGGCTACTACCATCTTTTTTCTTTCTTTTTGTACGTAAATAAGTCCCTATAACTTAGAGCTTTGAGGAGTATACGTTGGGTTGACTTGAGTGAGTTCACACACACACTTACACGATTTCGGGTTGTTATCCTTTTTTATTCGAGTTTTTAGGTAAACCAATGATTTTTCGCATTTGGTTTAAAATTTCCCTTGCTTGTATAATGCTTCATGTGCATGCTTTTGTTGAACCTAAGGCCAAGAACTTTCAATATTGCCTTCTTCTATGTTTCAATGGTTTATTTTTGCTTAAGGACAAGTAAAAGCTTAAGTGTAGGGGAGTTTGATAAGTGCTTGTGTATTAGTAATATGAATTATTCTTTTCTTACAATGAACATTACTTTTATCAGATTTTATCACTTAATACATATGTATTTGTGTTCTTTTGTTCATGTAGGGTTATGGAGACAAGTATGGAAGAAAGAAACCAAAGTAGATCTTGAATGCACTTTGTTGATGAAATCTTGGAGTGAACAAACGTGAAGACACAAGTTGTGCTCAAAGACATATGAGTGTGTGCCAACCTCCGTTGTGCTCGCAGTAAACATGAATCTTTGGAAGGGCACAAAGGCAGTCACACTCATGTGTTCCGACTTGTGCAATGCTAGCAAGATTGACTACGTCCTATTGTGTGTGTACCGCAAGTGCACGGGTTTATCGAAGTAATAATACCCCGATAAGTGGGTAGTTGAATCCACAGGGAATAGTGATTGGAAACACAAAGATTGTTATTTAACTAGAAGGAAAAATGAATTAATAGTAATGTGAATAAGAATCAATGTAAATAGAAATAAAAAAAAAAGAAGAAAGATGCGCAAATAAAAGATAGGAGAGGCAATCGACGATAAATGGGACACCCGAACATTGCTCACCCTAGGACTATTGTTTCAAATGCAAGACTAATCATTATGTTTCCTAACTAATATATAATGAGTCGTGGAGATCCTTAAACACAGTACCAAAACTTAAGGTCAACCGTGACTAACCTACACTACGCCCCGGTGGAGAAATCTCTCAGTCTCGACACCTCACACTGTGATAGGTTGCTTTAGGCTCTAGGGATTCGAAGTGATAAACCCCATTCCCTAAAATAGATCTAACCCTTTGGTCCAGACGAAAGACTCCTAGTCACAATTAAGCCTCAGATACTAAAGGATTACTTCAACGCTTCACTCTATTGCTTGGACAACTAAGCCCTCGCGGAGTTCATCTCTTAGCATTTCACTCTATTGTGACCACAAAGAACTCTTGCAATGTGAACGCAATATAAATCACACCGAAGGGGAAAGGGGACGTTTCGCTACCTCTCGACTCACCCTCTCAACCCTCTCTAATCTAATATTGTCTAACCCTCATGGTGTGTCACTCATCCACAAAGGTTACCAAGATGGATTCTCAACCCTAGTGTCACTCTAAGAGAAAATCAACTCAACAAGCATTCAAGATTGGAACTCAATTAAAACATCAATTAATAAAAGCATAATAAGAGGTCAAAGAAACAATATCATCCTAGGGTTTACAAGCCCAAGTACCCACTAGAGGTATAGCTCTCCATGGAGAAAAATACAATTAATAAAGAAATCAAAAGTAAA
Source organism: Dioscorea cayenensis subsp. rotundata (assembly GCF_009730915.1). Taxonomy (NCBI): domain Eukaryota; kingdom Viridiplantae; phylum Streptophyta; class Magnoliopsida; order Dioscoreales; family Dioscoreaceae; genus Dioscorea; species Dioscorea cayenensis. The sequence goes on along the minus strand of NW_024088588.1, from coordinate 89,093 downwards.
AAAATATGCAATCCATGAATAAAATCCCCTTGGTATCGTGTTGATGGTCTTGTGGAGTGGCCGCGTCTTCTCCAAAGGTACCCTCGTCAAGCCTAGGGCACACCTCGCCGGATCGGTGCCGACGAAAGCTCCCCCAATAACTCTCTTCCGAAAGAAATGCGGTGTCAAAGGCCGTAAAACTCTCCAAAAGCCTAACCAAAGCCTCTCCAAACCCTAGCCGCGGGCGCCACCAAATGGGAGAAAAAGATAGCCTAAATGATGGAAAGAAGGATCCCCAAATAGGGCTGAAATTGCGACTTAAATAGGGTTGGAATTTCCACACAGCCGTGTGAATCTTCAGGAAATCGGCTTCCTATGGCTTGTGAACAGTAACTACTACAATAATTGCTACTACTATAGTACTTCGCCAAAATACTCCCGAGTCCACACTTTTCATGCGGGCAACATAAATGGGCACACGACCATACTGTAGATCACGTTACATCTTCTATTAAAAACACATTTGACAACAATTTTGCTAGCATTGCACAAGTCGGAACACATAAGTGTGACTGTCTTTGTGCCCCTCCAATTTTCATATTCACTTGAGCACAACAGAGGATGGCACACACTCACATGTCTTTGAGCACAACTTGTGACTTCACATTTGGTCACCCAAAGATTTCATCAACAAAGTGAAAACGCAATCTACTTTGGTTTTTTCTTCCATACTTGTCTCCACAACCCTATATGCACAAAAGAACACAAATGCACATGTATTAGCGATAAAATCTGAGAAAAGTAATGCTTATCGTAAGAAATAAATACTTCGTAATACTAATACACAAGCACTTATCAAACTCCCCCACACTTAAGCTTTTGCTTGTCCTCAAGCAAAAATAAAACATTGAAGCATAGAAGAAGGAAATATTGAAAGTGCTTGGCCTTAGGTTTACTAAAGCATGCAATGGGAAGCATTCTACAATTAAGGGGAATTTCGACACTAAATACGAAAAATCAATGCTTTAGCTAAAAACTCGAATCAAAAAGGGCAACAAACCCGAAATTGTGTAAGTGTGTGTATACTCACTCAAGTCGACCTAACGTATACTCCTCAAAGTTCTAAGCATAAGAGACTTATTTATAAACAAAACAAAGCAAAGAGACGGTAGTAGCTTCATCCATCCTCTAAGGTAGCCCTTTCTGAAGCGGCTACTAAGGTGGCTTTCGCACTTTCAAGGTGGTAGCTCTTTCTACCGGGGTAGTAGCTTTTACTCATCCCATGAGATAGCTCTTTCTCACATTAGGACATAACTAGTATCCGACTTATGAGAGTAGCTTCATACTTCATAGGTGGTAGCTCTTTCCACCCCAAATGCACAACCAAAACAAACATTTTTCTTTCTTTTTCAAATTTTTTTTCTTCTCTTTTTTTTTTAGCCAAAACAAAAAAAATTAACACAAGAAACAAAACTAACTAGTCCCTTAAACATCGAACTTGAGTTTCCACAAGGTTTCATGAGCGAGTAGTGCAACAAGTGTCAATCGGGAAAAAATTCCTAGAAATTCAAGTAAAAACTAGAGCATGAGAACATTCAATGTTAAAAAAATCTCCTAAACTTAAGAATACAACCATTGCGACTAAGATGAACGGCCATTGGCTACGTGAACATGTAATTTCAGTCAAAACTTCTATAATGTACATGTGTAGTGAACTCCCCCACCCCCCATAAGATGTACATTGCCCTCAATGTACGCATGCAAGCACAATAAAAAGTATAACATTCAAGATCATATGTGAAAGGTGGACAATTGAAACAATACTCCCCTAAACTCCTAATGGTACATTTAATGGAGCGAGTTTCCTTGAGAGTTGAGTTCCAATCGGTTGTGGAGCACACACGGCCATGTGAAAATCACATTGACCATGTCTATGACTAGTCCTCAATTTCCATACTCACAATACCATCTGCACGTATACACATGGGGGATTCGGTAAAGCTCAACAAACACAAAATAAAACTCGAATATATAAAGATAAAGCAATGAAATACAACTCGAGACAACAAAAATGAAAGATAAACTCAGAAGGCAGATCCTTTCTGAGTAGTACAAGTCCAAAATAAAATACGGAAAATAAAATACGAAAACATAAAAAACTAAAAGAAGGGTGCATCAAGCATCGGTGTCCTTTGTAGTCTCTGCTGATGCTACTACTGGTGCTGGTGAAGAAGGTGGATCAACTGGTGCTAGTGCTGGTGATGGCGGTGCTGGGGATGCCTGAGGGGTCCTCGGTCGCATAACGAATGGTGAGGTCGCGTCTTGCTCTAATAGCTGCTGTAAAACATCAAGACACGCCATAACCTTTGTGTGGTTCGCAACTTGTATGGCGCGAACCTCAACTATCTCAGCCTGTAGCACCCCTACAGCACTCTCTAGCCTCTCAAAATGATTATAGGCTAAGATAGAGAAAACATAGGGACTAGAGGTGGCTCTTGTGCTGCAGGTGGTGCCTCTATCTCTATCTGCTCTGGCTGAGGCTCAGGAATAGGCTCCCAGCCTATTCTAGGAGTGTGGGTACCACAATCTTCTCAACCTCTCTGATCGCATCCAGAAGACCCATACCCATGATGAGTCTCATGATATACATGCCTAAGAAGATAACCCCGACTCTAGCGTACTGGCCCTGGTGGTGCAAGTACTCAGCCAGGATGTGCCCCTGATGAATAGGCTCGCTCCGCACCATGGAGTACAGATATAATAGCTCTTGTCTGCTTAGTACCCCTGTATTGTCACCACGCCCGTTCACTAATCGGCTAAGAATGGCATGGATATATCTGTATGCTGCCCAAGAAAGACAAGTAGCCTTGGACACTCCTGGTTCATACTGGCCCTAACCACATAGTGCCCTATATGCTCTCTGAGGGGTCAAGCTACCCGGATAATTGGTCGGTAGCCGATCGTACTCCTCAGTGTTTGTAAACGCCTTGTCATACAACCCGAGTATGACCAAAAACTGTGTGACGCTCATGCTGTAGTGATATCTAAATGCTCTAAACTATATGACGTCGACACTGTCAAAACTCCTATAAGACCGGTCAAACTCGAAGGATGCTAACACCACCAATGTCAGCAACCGAATGGCAGGCTCATGAAATAGATAATAATCTGCACCAACTGCCTATGGTAAGGAGCTTCTCAACCTCATTGGCCATGTCATCAGTGAGCTGAATCTCTCACAAAGCACCCACGTCTGGAAGACGTGTCTGTCCAAACTTCAACTTCGCCAACCTCTCAAAACGAGCCTAGTGGTTGGAAATCACAAACTCCATGCGCTCTGGCTCAGGTGAGGGCTCTTTGGGACGTTTGTCAGCCAATTTCTTTGTCCTGGGAGCCATACTTGCAAGTATTGAAAAGAAATCGATCAAATTCATTCAAAATAACAATATCGCAGAAATCCACATGGTCGTATGGAAAATTTCACATGCCCATGTGAATTCACGGGGCATGAGAACCGCATGGCCCTTGTGCTAAAAACTCAAAAATACATCCCAAATTCGTTCTAAAATTCTTCTAAAACATACATCCATCATTTAATCATCAAAACGAAGCACATTCACCAGATTTAATAAAATAAATTCAAGATTGGCGAAGGAAAGAGAGAATAAGGGTTTACCGACAAGATGAAGATGAAAAACCTTGAAATCGGCCTGAAAACTAGAGTAAAATATCTCTAAACAGACGGTACAAAGTCGAGAGAGTGCAAGGATGCATTCTCAAAGTGTTTGGGAGTGTGGAAATGAAAAGGAAAACAAGATTTATAAAGAGAAATCACGCCCTTTTGAATTCTGTACATCCACACGGGCGTGTGGAAATTACCCATTCCCGTGTGTCATTCATAGGGTCATCTACATGCCCCTATGTCTTCTCAGGATAGAGCTCTGAATGTTGCAGAGAAACACAAGCCCATAGATAAGGTCGTTCATAGGGACATTTACATGCCCCTATGTTTTCTCGGGATAGAGAAGTTAAGCTCTGAACAGAAACACACGCATGTGTGGAAATTACACACAGCGGTGTGTCTTCTCAGGATGGCTTAGAAAAAATCACAGACTCTACAGAAAATTTCTGAACATTTACATCTATTCAAAAGCCTTCCTATATTATGCAAAAGTAACCAGAGACTCATGAAAAACACACTCAAACGACGAAGAATACTTCGCCACACACAATTAAGCACATGATAATACCAATAATCCATGAGAAAATCACAACAATAGCTTGTAAAAGATCAAGACACCAACACTCAAGCTCTTATTCATGCAAACACTAACTAAAACCTAGAAAAATAGTGAAAGACTTGGGTTGCCTCCAAAAAAACATGCGTGTTTAACATCACTTAGCTTGACATACCTGACCTTTGCCTCACGGAGTCTCATAGTTGAATGTTTTTCTCTTACCCATGACTTGAAAGCATGATGAACATAGTCTTTTAAAGGTAGAGGGGGAGTTATCAAACATATTACCACATGAGGGTACATCACTCTTACTCCATTCTTGAGCATCCCCATTAGCCTTGGGGTCGTTTCTTGTGATGTCTCCTTACTCGCTTCATTTTTTGGATCATCCTCTTCATGATCCCCAGGGTAGGTTGCACCTTGTCCTCTAGACCAAGCATCAAAACCTCTTCATTCTTGACTTCTTGGTCTAGCAACCCTTCGTACGGGTCCGGACACAAAAATTCCTACAAGTGCTCATCCACAATCTCGTCAATAATATCTAAAAAATAACAAGTGTCATCAAAGTCAAGAGAGTACTTCATTGCTTCAGCGAGACGATATGTGATCTTTTCCTGTCCAATGCGTAATGTCATCTCGCCTCAATCCATGTCAATAAGTTCCTTGGAGGTTCGTAAAAAAGGTCTTCCTAGAATTAATGGAACCTCTGCATCTTCATCAACATCTAGCACAATAAAATTTGTAGGAAAAATATACTTGTCAACCTTCACTAAAACATCTTCAATTATACCTTTAGGATGACTAATGGAGCTATCAGCTAACTGTAAAGTCATTTGGGTTGGCCTTGGATCTCCCAACCCCAATTTTTGAAACAACGTGTATGACATGACATTGATACTAGCTTCAGAATCGGCCAAAGCTTCTTATTCCCCAAAACCTCCGATTACACAAGGTATGATGAAGCTTCTGGGATCTTTCTTTTTGTTTGGTGAATTTTTCTGAAGTATTGCCAAACATTTCCCTTCCAAAACAACAGCCATACTTTCCTCCATCTTCCTCTTGTTGGTCAAGAGGTCCTTCAAGAACTTTGCATAACAAGGGATTTGGGATAACGCATTTACAAACAGAATGTTAATGTGCAACTGTTTGAATAGATCCAGAAATTTCCTATTTTTCTCATCAATTTGGTCCTTCTTCAAACGTGCCGAATAAGGAATTCTTGGAGTATATGAAGGGGGTGACACAACTAGCCCCTTCTCCTTGTCTTGCACCTTGTCTTTTGGCTTTTCTTGAGGAATTTTAGCAGTCTTCCTAGTGGGGGTTTTAGCTTGAACAATTTCAGAATTTTCTTCGCCAGTGAGCTTTTCTTGGAGCTCTCGACCACTCCTCAAAATGATTGCTTTAACTTGCTCTCTTCGGTTAATCTCGGTGTTACTTGGCAAGCTTCCTAGAGGTCGTTTCACCAATGACTTCACTATTTGTCCCACTTTGATTCTCCAAATTGTGCAATGAAGCGGTGTGATTTCGGAGTGTTGCCTCTATATTTTGGAACCTTATGTCGCTTGATTGAATAAACCTTGACAAAACGCTTTCCAATTCTGAGACTCTCTCTAGAATCGAAGGTGTTTGCTGAAATCTTGGTAGGGCAGCGGCCTTTTACTCCCTTGATTTGCCCATGAAAGATTTGGGTGATTTTTCTACCCTTGGTTGTAGGTGTTGCTATAAGGATTACCTTGTCCCCTTCCCGAATTGCCCACGAAATCTACTTGTTCAATTTGGGGCTGAAGTAGCAATTGAGATAGGATAATAGGATGGCATATGCGAGATTGCAGCTACCCTTGGTAAAGTCAAGGTATCCAATTTCTTACTTAATGCCTCTACTTAGGCTGCCAAGGATGTAACCGCATCAATTTCATGGAATCCGGCCACTTTCTTCCTTTCTCTTGCATTCCATTGGTAGTTATTCAAACCCATTTTTTCAATCAACTGTTGGACTTCTTTGGGGTCTTGTTTCCCATTGTACCTCCCGCGGTGGCATCAAGAAGTTGTTTGGCGCTTAAGTTCAACCCGTTATAAAATGTATAAATGACCATCCATTCAGGGAATCCCATGTTGTAGACACTTCCACAAGAGGTCCTTGAATCGTTCCCAAGTCTCAAACAAAGATTCAAGCTCCATTTGAACAAATGAAGATATCTCATTATGAAGCTTTGCTAATTTTCCCGGAGGGAAGTACCTTGCTAGAAAGGCTTCGACCATTTCGTTCCAAGTTGTGATGGAAGCTCTTTGTAATGAATGGAGCCACTGTTTGGCTCATCCTTTCAATGTGAATGGGAAAGCTCTCAAGCGAATTACATCATCAGAATCCCCATTAATCTTCAACATATCACACACTTCAAGGAAGTTCTCAATATGATTATTCAGGTCTTCATCGGCTAACCCATTGAATTGTGCAGACTATTGAACCATTTGAATAAAGGCTAGCTTTAACTCAAAATTTTGGGCTGCTTCCGGTGGCCTAACAATGCTCGACTGTGTCCCATGAACAGTAGGTCTAACAAAATCTGAAAGTGTTCTTTGTAACCCCTCTTGTTCGGCCATGTTTTCAGATTCTTCAACCTCTATTTCAGTTGGAACCAAAGAAAGAAAAACAAATCAGAACGATGGAAGAATAAGAAAGTGTGAAATAGAATAAATGGTGAATAGCTAAAATAGCAAAGTGCAAAGTGTTTCTAACACGCCTATTCCCTAGCAACGGTAATAAAAACTTGACAACGCCCTTTTGCGTGTGTACCGCAAGTGCACGGGTTTATCAAAGTAATAATACCCCGGTAAGTGGGTAGTCGAAATCCACAGGGAATACTGATTAGAAACATAAAGATTGCTATTTAACTAGAACGAAAAATGAATTAATAGTGATGTGAATAAGAATCAATGCAAACAGAAATAAGAAAAGGAGAAGGAGGCAGAAATAAAAGATAGGAGAGGCAATCGACGATAAATGGGGCACCCGGACAATGCTCACCCTAGGACTATTGTTCAAGTACAAGACCAATCATTATGTTTCCTAACTAATGTATAAGAAGTCGTGAAGATCCTTAAACACACGGTCCCAAAACTTAAGGTCAACTGTGACTAACCCTATACTATGCCCCGGCGGAGAAATCTCCCAGTCTCGACACCTCACACTGTGTTAGGTCGCTTTAGCCTCTAGGGATTCTAAGTGATAAACACCATTCCCTAAAATAGATCTAATCCTTGAATAAAATCCCCTTGGAGTTTGTGTCGATGGTCTTGTAGAGTGGCCGTGTCTTCTCCAAAGGTACCCTCGTCAAGCCTAAGGCACACCTCACCGGATCAGTGCCGACAAAAGCTCCCCAATGACTCTCTTCTGAAGGAAACACCGTGTCAAAGGCCGTAAAACTCTCCAAACCCTAGCCGCGGGAGCCACCAAAAGTGAGAAAAAATAGCCCAAAGGATGGAAAGATAGATCCCCAAATCGGGCTGAAATAGCGACTTAAATAGGGCTAGAATCGAGCATCCACACGGGCATGTGGAATTTTTATATGCCTATGTGAATCTCCAGAAAATCGGCTTTCTACGGCCTATGAACAGTAATTACTACATTAAATTGCTATAGAGATTTATTACAGTAACCTACTACAGTTCTCCGCCAAAATACTCCCGAATCCACACTTTTCATCGAGGCAATATAAACGGGCACAAGTCCATGCTGTAGATCGCGTTTCTTCTTCAATTTAAAACACATTTGACGACAATCTTGCTAGCATTACACAAGTCAGAACACATGAGGATGACTGCCTTTGTGCCCCTCTAATTTGCTTATTCATTTGACCATAACAGAGGTTGGCACACACTCACATGTCTTTGATCACAACTTGTGTCTTCATGTTAGTTCACGCCAAGATTCCATCAACAAAGTGCAAATGCAATTTACTTTGGCTTCTTCCTTCCATACTTCTCTCCACAACCATACATGCACAAAAGAACACAAATACACATGTATTAGCAATAAAATCTGAGAAAAGTAATGCTCATCATAAGAAAAGAATACTTCATATTAGGAATACTCAAGCACTGACCAAAGATTGTCGTCAAATGTGACTTTATTGAAGATGTAAGGCGATCTACCGCATGGATGTGTGCCCGTTCATGTGGCCTAGATGAAAGTGTGGATTTGGGAGTATTTTGGCAGAGTACTTTAACAGGTTACTGCAGCACATCATTGTAGCAAATTACTGTAATAGTTACTATTCACAGACCGCTGAAAAATCAATTCCTGCAGATTTACATGGCCGTGTGGAAATTCCACACGCCCGTGTGGATGCCCAATTCCAGCCTATTTAAGTCACGACTTCAGCCCTTTTTGAGAATTTTTTCCCTATCTTTTGCCCATCTCTTCACCATCTTTGAAGGCACTCGCGGCTGGGGTTTAGTGAGGCATTGGCTAGGTTTTTGGAGTGGTTATAGGATCTTCAACACTACGGTCCTTCTAAAGATAGTTATTAGTGGTACTTTCGTAGCATCGATTCGGTGAGGTGTGCCCTAGGCTTAACGAAGGAACCTTTGGAGAAGACGTGGCTACTCCACAAAACTATCGACATGGACACCAAGGGGGTTTTATTCATGGATTGCATATCTTTACTCTCGATTCCATTATTAATTGTATTTTGCTCTATGGAGAGCTAAACCCCTAGTGGGTGCTTGGACTTGTAAACCCTAAGATGATATTGTTTCTTTAACCTTTTTGTTATGTTTTCTTTAATTGATGTTTTAATTGAGTTCCAATCTTGCATGATTGTTGAGTTCATTTTTCCCTTAGAGTGACACTAGGGTTGAGAATCTATCTCGGTAACCTTTGTGGATGAGTGACACACCATGAGGGTTAGAGAATGCTAGATTGGAGAGGGTTGAGAGGGTGAGTCGAGAGGTAGTGGAACATCCCCTTTCCTCTCCGGTGTGATTTATCCTACCTCTATGTTCCAAGAGTTCTTTGCTGTCACAATAGAGTGAAGTGCTAAAAGACGAACTCCACTGGGGCTTAGTTGCGCAAGCAACAGAGTGAAGCGTTGAAGTAATCCTTAGTATCTGGGGCTTAATTGTGACTAGGGTTCTTTCGCTTGGACCAAAGGGTTAGATCTATATTAGGGAATAGGGTTTATCACTTTGGAGTCCCTAGAGCTTTAAGCAACCTTACACAGTGTGATGCGTCGAGACTGAGCGATTTCTCCTCCAAGGTATAGTGTAGGGTTAGTCACGGTTGACCTTAGGTTTGAGACTCTGTGTTTTAGGATTTCCATGACTCATTAAGCATCAGTTGAGAAATATAACGGTTGATCTTGCACTTGAAACAATAGTCCTAGGGAGAATAATGTCTGAGTACCCCAATTTCTGTCGATTGCTTCTCCTAACTTTTATTTGCGCCTCCTTCTTCTTTTCTTATTTCTATTTTCATTGATTTTATTCACACCACTATCGATTCACCTTCATTCTAGTTAAATAGCAATCTTTGTGTTTCAAATCACTATTCCCTGTGGATACAACTACCCACTCACCAGGGTATTATTACTTCGATAAACCTCTGCACTTGCGGTTCACATGCAAAAGGGCGTTGTTAGTTTTATTACAATGAATCGATGCTTTGATCAGCTTGGAAATAAATTTCTTTATTTTTGAATCATATATGAAACTCTTGATGTTCAAACGAAAGTGTTTATGATAATACCAACATTTTGAGTTGAAATGAAGTATGAGCCTTTTGGTTATGCAAACATGCTTCTAGCATTTTTATATGTGGAAATGTCATTTATTCTTGATATTTGAATGTTGTCCTGGATATGGACTATATGATGAGGTATGCATTTATTTCATTATTTTGTTTGGTAACATCTTACTGTAGTGGGTGATCTTCACGTCCACCCTTTTGATGTGGTGTGGTAGACCGGCTGATTTCTTTTTTCAGTTCAAGAGGGAATGTAGAACGTTGATTGGATGGTCATCGAAAAACTGAGGTCACCATATGGTGAATCGATGGGTTAATGTCAAGAGTTTGAGCACCTTGATGGCTTTGAACTTAGCCACAACCATGGTGAAAGTTTAGAGAGTTTTCTAGACCATCACTTGTTTGCTTGTGATGCAAACTTTGTATTTTAAAGAGCTTATGTTTTATGCAAAGTAACCTTGAGATGTGATCTCTTCTTAATTATTGGCTAAAGTAAATTGATTTGATGATGAGCATCATGTTTTATTGTTTTTGAAACTCATATTATGCTATCCTTGAGTTTTGAATATTTAAACTCTTATTTGAGCAAAGAGGATTCTTTTATGTCATCATTGGTTTTCTTGCACATATGTATATTGTGATATGCTATATTGTTCTATATTTTTTGTTGTATGGCTAAAGCTTTGCTTTGTAAACTTTATCGATTATTTTGGTGTATTCAATTAGATTTGTGCTAACCCACTCACTTAGTGACCTAGGTTACTCACCCTCTCTCTCCCTTCCTGGATCTAGTAACCAGTAGCATTGTAATGGAATGAAATGGTGGGCATTTACTTTCCTTTTATCTTATCTTAGTTCCGTTATCATGTATGTTATTCCTTGAGCATGAACATGTTTAAATTTATAGATCCACTAGTGTGTCCAAACCCTTTATGCATAGTTTGTTTGAATTCTATTATCAGGTCATGTTGTTGATGATTCCCTTACGTACCATTGAGCTTTCTATTTTGTATACTCTGTATAGTGTTGTTATTCCAGAGATTTTGTTAGCCTTGCGGTGACTCGAGCGTTGAGTGGTATGGGTATCCCTCCTCATGTCATTTGCGGCTGTTGTTGCATTTTGGGGCCCGCTAGTCAGGGCGTAACATACAGTGTCATGATTCACTAATCATTTACTCTCTACTACATCTTGTCTAAATTCTAAGTCTAATTTATTAAATAATAAATTATGTAATAAATGCGGAGATGAATTTACATTATGTTGTGCTGAAGTTAAGTTGGGATAATAAAAAAGTGTTCACCAATATAATAGGTGAGAAAAAAGATATTTGACTCTTATATTGGAAGTCAAAGATTGTTGTCTCTCCCAAAATCTGATTGAATCATAATGGGCATACGTTGCTTGTCCATATTATTTTATTTAAAAAAATCTCCTTTTGATAGTAGTTAGAGATGGCAACAGGTAGGGTATGTGTAGGTGACGGATGGTTAATGAGTGTGTGTTATGAATATATAAATATGCAAATAATGTTAAATTGAGTCCATGAATACCCCAAGTGTACGAATCATCAAGTAATACCACGAGGGTCATATTTCCAAAAGAACGGCGAAAGTCTCATCATATTATTTCCTTTACATTTAATCAATAGCCTAAACGTTCACATTCTTTCTTTATTCTACTTCTACAATTTACTAAACTATACAATGGAGGATTATTAAGCATAATTGGAAGGAGTTGGGTAGTTGTGTGATAATTTTCTTGATTGTTACTTATGGTATGCGTTGAGTATGACAATTGTATTATAGTATTGGATAAGGGGAAATTCAAAGGCCTACTGGTCCCAACCTTTTGGCAACAAGGTCTAAATCACTAGGAAACATAAGATGGAATCTTTTCCTATCCCAGCCTCTTATGTTAGCCTTAAGTACAAGATTCCTCTAGAAGGGACAAATCAAACCCTAAGCCTCCTTTGCAATTGATCCCTAATACAGAAACCTAGTTATGCCTAATCTCTTAGCGCATGCATAGATCTAACATGGTATGTGTGTTCTAATGTAGGGGCTTATCTTTCTCACCATATTAACAAGATAAGCATTCAAGAAACATGCAATGAATCACAAAATACTACATATATTTATTGAATAATCAATCAAAGTTCATAAGCAATCATCAAAATACCTAGGCATACAATTACCCTTGAATTGCAATCCTCTGAATCTAGAATAAAGATATGAATAGAGATAAATCCATAAGAAGAAAGAATAATATATAAAGAATTCCTAAACTAACTCCCTCTAATAGATCTTCGAAGGTTGAGGTCAAAGAGAATCCTAACATTGACAAGATGGCTCCGAATCTCTTCGCACGCCCTCCTCTATTGATGTATGTTGACTCTCCCTTGGAAAACTCACCAGAATCTGCTTAAACAATGAACAAAGTCATCTTTAGCCACTCAGATCTCCAGAACTGCGGCCACTCTACCTTATTCGGTAAAAGAATCCCCCTTGATAAAGAAACCCTAGGGTTTATATAGTGTTGTGTCTACCACGGTCTTACCACGGGTGTTGTAATGCCCGTTGTAAGTTATTCCATGGGCTCCAAGTCGCGTCCTAGCACGACTTCTCTAGGCATTGTATGAATGGATCATAGTTGTGATGGATTCACAATGCCTGGTGGTAAGGCCGTTATGGCTTCTATGTTGCTCCCAGTGAGTCCATACTATCACGATTTAATAACGCCAATGTTAAGAGTGGACAAAGGCCGTAGTGAGATGTCACCACGGCCGTTGTGAGCTGTGGTAAAGCTCTGATTCAGCAACTTAATCCAAAATTCGCTTCTTCGAACCTAAAACAGAATAAAAGGCTATAATGAACAAAAGAATGAAATTCTGTACTAATTAGATGCTAAATATGTAAAATCTTATTCTAAATATAGTGTAAATGATATGGAAATTATGCACTTTCAAGCACTTATCAGTAGGGTATGTCAAAATCCTTACCCGTACCCGTAACTCCTACCATATACCCGTACCCTTACCCATACCCTCTAGGGAAAAAAATCATACCTTTACTCTTACCCACAGAGTTTGGGTATACCCATAGGGTACCCTCTTACTTGTTTATCTTAAATTATATAATCACATAAAAATTATATGTAACAAATTGATTTATATAAAGTAACAAGTCGATTGATTTTCATTGCCATCTATTTAGAACTCAACAGTAACTCTACCTTTTTTGTTTATATTTAACTATCTTGGTTTTTGTTTGAATTTTTTTCCATATATCTACTATTTATATTTTATATAGTTTCAAATTTTATAAATGTCCAGTGAGATTTCAAATAGAAGTGCAATTGTAAATTAAGTAATTCTCATAAGTTTCTAAATTAATTGATTAATTTATATGTCCAATGGATTTTTTATTAGCATCTTGTTTTCCAGGATGTTCTTATCATTTATAGTAAATTATTATGACATTATTTTTTTTATATTTGTTTTATAATGTTTAATTTTTTAATTTAATTACAATTCTTAATAAAAATATAAAATTCAATTTTGATAATATTATGCTCTATCAAATATAAATATAAAAATTAAATAAAATTTAAAATAATATATAAAGAGAAAATATAAAGTATTATTTTCAAATTAATCACCATAAAAATGAATCTTGGGTAAGTTGTGAGTAAATGTTTAGCTTAATAAAATATTATATATAAAAATATATATGAGGGTAGAGGCACAAGTACAGGTTTTACCTGTATTCTCTTTAACGGTTAAGAGTATGGGTAAAAGTACAAAGTAAGGTAGAGGCATAACCTTACCAGTCCCGGACCCACTCAAAAAATAATGATTAATGCCCTTATTCATACCCGTATCCACACAGAGAGGGTATACCCATCAGGAAGGATACAGATTGTCATCTCTAATAGTAGTTCAATTTGATTACAAAATTGAATGCATGTTGTTAAACTATTAGGATTTAATTATCATTGTGTATATAGTGTTGAATATGATAATAAAAAATAAAGAAAATGTAGCTGCTATGGGTTTTCATATACCAACCTCATTTTGTTATGCGTTTGTTAATAATTAAAATAGAAAAATTAATTATAAAACATGTGAAACATTTTTTACTATTTCAACAATATATTGATAGACATCAAACCAAACTTTAATAACTCACTACATAAGAAATTAAGGGCTCTCAAACATTAGATGGGGTTTTGTTGGTGATCAGAATCAATTCCATTTAAGTAGTTTTAACCTCTATTTGTTTTATTGTCAAAATAGGTCAATGACAATTTTATTTGTCAAATAGCTAAAAAGCCACACATCATTGGTTAGTTAACATATAGGCATTCATTCAACCGTTAATTGGACATTTTAAAAAGTAAAATAGTGAATCTTTGCCTTTTAAACTTTTTTTATAATTACTAAAATAATTTATTTGTGATTTTTGGTATTTGAATCTAATTTTTTTTAACTACATGCAAGTTATTAAAAAATTATAAATAAAATAAAAATATTAAATAATAATAATAATAATAATAATAATAATAATAATAATAATAATAATAATAATAACTGGTGATGAAAAAATAGTCTCTCTGAAGTCAAGGTATTCATAAAAAAAACCCCATGACTTTGAGTATTCCCAGTTGATCCTTCCTTTTTTTTGCAGGTTACTTTTCAGAGCTTTCAGACATAAAGATGTCTGATATTGACATAAAGGTAGTTGATATTGACAAGATTGTCTCTCAGTTTTTTAGGTGGAAACCTATAATTTTAATCTGAAACTCAAAAGCTTAAACGAAAAACCAAAAGTTTTGAGTGAAAACTTATAATTTTAAACGAAAACACATAATTTCAAGCGATTATAATTTTAAGCTGGAAGTACATGTTATAAGATAGAATAAACTAACAAAGTAAGATGTATTAAATGAAAAGTAAATTGTTAGAAAAAGGAGGGACTGTCTGGCAAATTCAAATGTCAGAGGGTTTGTCTTGGATGTTTTGAAACATTAGGGAACTTATAATTAATTTTCCCTAATAATAATAATGATAATCATCATCATAATGATATAATAAAAATAGTTAATTTAATTTAAATATAATTATGTGTGTGTATATGAAACAAAATTATGTTCATAAGTGAGGAGTGAAATTTGAAAAAAAAATCGATTTTGATGGTCTTTTTTAAAAATAATGACTACTTTTTTAATAATAATAATAATAATAATTAGAGAAATTGTCAAGCAGGTCCCCTTATCTTTGTGTCTTGAATAAAAAGCCCCTCCACTATTTCATATACTTATAACACCCCTCCTTTTTAATGCATATGTCATTTACTCTAGCAGGTTGCTTAACGGGCTTAACAACGGGGCAAAAAGACCGTCATGCCCTCATTAATTTTAAAACATTTCAACTTTGAAAAGTGGCAACCATCACAACGTTTTATCTGTCGATAAAAACCTTGGGAAGGGGAAGCTATAATTTTCTTCCCTTAAATTGCATAGTGGCTATCTAAAGAGAGAGCTTCACTGTTTACCTTATTGGATTTAGCCTGAAGGGATATCATGCCACATTGTTAGACCATTGTGTCACTGCTTGCTGCCAATTGTGATCAAATTTACACAAGCGTGAGAAAACAGAGGATCTCTTTTTGATACGAAGGAAATAGTTAAGTGAAAATTGGAAAAAGGAGAACCAAGAATAGTTTACTTGCTAGGTTGGTTGATTTCCCCCTTTTTAATTTTTAGGGAATTAGCATTGTGCTTCATTGTTCATAAGCGGTATAATACACTTGTATTATGGAAAACTTTTTAACATAAGGCAAGACAAGTCATTATATGTTGCTTCTGCTTACTAACATGTTTAACTATTGATCATATTACTAAGTTATGGGTTTTTTTGTTTAAATGTTTATTTTTCATGAATCATTGTGTCAATCTGACTCCAGTGAGCCAGTACAAAGTGGATATGCTTGGTTTTACAAAGAGTGATGCTAGGAATACATGGGAGGGTGTTGTAGAGACATCCCTCGCCATGCACGCATCAAAATTTGTAAGAACGGGACTTGCCAAGGGGAAAAGAAATGAATGGCCGCCCACAAAGAAAATCACATAGCCAAAATGTCTGAAAAGGAAAATTGTGGCAGGGAATCATCATCTGCCATCTCTGAGAAGGGGGTGATGAAAAATATGACCAATTGTGGGATGAGATGAAAGCACTAAGCTATAAAGCTAATGATCTTCAGGGGAGGATAAACGCACTCGAGGAGAAGAAAACATGCTTCGAACCAAAAATGGAGATATATCGTGACCTATTCGAACATGAAGTTGGCACACCTACACCGAAATAGATGAAAAAGGTTGCAGTTAAGTCATAAATTCAGAGGCTATTGGCATAGGATCTTTCCTCCTAGGAGAGTAACTATGAGAAACCAGTTACCCAAGCTGCAATCAAATCGAGAGCGGTGACCTCATGACCTACACTAGCCCCAAAAGGCAACTCTAAAGCTGCAAGGAAGAGAAATAAAAAATGGAACTAACCCCGTTAGAGATGGGAGGTCGTCGACGAGGAAACATTAGATGACGTCGACCGTGCAATTGAGTCTCTCACATCAATGAAGGCTAGAGGCCCTTGTACTAACATGAACAATGATGAGTGCACAAAGACAATAATGTTACCAGGTAATGTTGTTGTTGTCAAGGACACATCAAACAATGCGTTTGATGATCATTAATCATACCAACTTTATCACAAACAAAAATCGGTTACATTGTTTTGCACAGCTACACAACATGCAACAGTTAACACTCTCAGTGTTTTTGAACCTACGTATATATAAGTGTCTTACTTGTTTAAAGAATTCATGTATTAGTTCATATTTAACTCTATGGATCATCTATTTCATGTTCACGGTCAACAATAGTAGTAATCATTTATTATCTAGTTTAAACATTCACTAACTCTTTAAATTTTTTCTACCTACATTTTTTCATTCTACATTAGTAGTTATTGTTCAATTTTCCATTTTATCTTATTATTTACGCCATTGTGTATGTATCCACAGTGCACCAGTGTTGAATAGTGAATGGTCACACAACACGTGATCATAAATATGCATTGGTTGATGGAACATTGTGCAAGATAACGTCATGGATGTGTATGTCCTTATGTTGCGAGAAGGTATGAAGAAGTCTCTATGCAGGTTTACAAGGTTTACCAGTATTGTTAGGTTGATAGCGCTTATACTATCTTACCAATCATGTTTTGCAGATGGGTTAGATAACCTCATGGCCCATCGTCTTGATGAGTACCAATGGTGGAAATGGTGGTTATGCCTATAATAATGAATAAGCACTACAACACTTTTGTTTTCTAGAAAGAGAAGAAAGAGTACCTTAATTATTCCTCATAAACAAGCCTCCTTCATAAGTCAATAGCAAGTTGCAAATGAGATGGTAACTTCAAAGTTTTTTTCATGGTTTCACTTGCAAATTGGAACTAACCACTACCATTTTTTTTTCCTTTTTTTAGCAAATGATACACCCCTTGTGTATAATACTCAAGTGTATAGGTCATAAAAAAGTAGTATAATGTACTTAAAGGGCGGGTAGTCGAGTCCACGGGACCAGCTCTACTAGTACTTCTTCATCTTTTATTATCTAGATGATGGAAGCATATTGATGTTGTTAAAACTAAATAGATGAATCAAGAACTAAGGGGGAGAGAGATAAATAAATGAGATAAAATCAAGGAAGGGAGCAGTGCCCCCTGATCACTTCTCTCAAAACACATACATAGATTTCCTACATGTAAAGCACTCTTAGACCGTGAAGACTCCTATAGTCGTTCATCCTTTTGGTCCATGCAAATCAACCTTGATCCCATATGGTAATAGAATATTATCTTATGATTGCATAACATTCTATGAATCCCTCTATTAGGTTTAACTCTAATCCAAAGAGTTCGATACTATACACCCTATCTCTAAGCATGGGCTCAGCCATTATCTTCTATATGTGACTTAACATGATAGATTTCTTAATCATCATCACATCAATCAAATATGCAATTAAAGTTATCTCTCAATGTAAACAACAAGCATGACGCAACGTAGAAGATTCACGAGAATACTCATAGCCAATATACAAAAGCAAGGAAAACAAATACAATAGGTCTTGAGATTCATGACTTGAGGCACCAAATAACGGTTTAGTTGCTCATGTTTAGAAGTAATATGATATAATCAAAGATTGAAGACAAAAAGAAAATCCTAATGAAATTTCCTCATTCTCCTCTCTAAGGTTGTAATGGAATCCAAAGATGAAGAAGGCCAATTTATCAAACACTCACCTTAGGACCTCAAAGGAAGCTTCAATCTCCCCTTCTTTGATGGCCTTTGGCTCTCCTTTCAAAACCCTAGCCATCACCTCCATTGTCCAACCAAAAGTCCCCTTTAATAGTCTAACTTTTTGGGTTAAATATGCAGGTTCGACCCATGCATGGTCATGTTTAGGGCATTGATACTCAATCCCTTGCTATATCCAAAGTGCACGGATTGTACAAGTAGTAAAGTGTACCCAAAAGATCGGATAGTTGAATCCATAGGGACTAGGAATCTCTTAGTACTAATTGCTCTTCTAATATCTAATTTGATCGAAAGATTGGGAAAAACTTCTAATCTAAGAATCTAAAAAGGATATGAAAGATAGAAGGAGGATGGAAAGAACTAGAGAATTAAACTGGATTAGAAACACTAACTTAAAACAATACCCTAAACTAATCCCCTTGAGGGACATGTATTGACTCTTTTATAATGACTATCAGCTACATCTTCTTGGACCAAAAGAGTAAACCCTAGATCGGAAGGCTCAACATCATAAGCCCTATCTCTAGAAACGTACCCTATCCAAAACTCCTATGTATGCTCTAATAAGCAATGTTACAATTATGCCAATCATGCACATCAAGTTTTGCAATCACAATTATGGCAATCATGCACATCAAGTTTTTCAACACAAGGTTTAACATAAAAGAATCCAAAAAAAATTCCATAGCCAATATAAAAGAGTAAGCCAAATACACATAATCTCAAGGTTCAATACCCCGGGGCACTAGAGAACGGTTTAGCCCCTCATGGGTTCACACGACGACAAAAAGATAGAGAAAACAAACAAGTAAGAATTCATAGAACTCCCTTTTCCTTCTCTAATCCTCCAAATAGTGCTCCAAGGACCTTCCTATTAACTTAGCTCCACTCCAATTGGTGCACTTGAATCTCAACTCTATTCCCTTTCTAGATGGTGGTGAAGTTCGTCCAACAGTCGCACTAGAAAATCCAAGCTGAAGTCACTTCAAACCCTAACTTTGGGGGTTTAAAAACTAATTCCCAATACAAGCACGGCCGTGCTTAGGTCATGCTTGCACCCTTGCACTTTACGAGTTGGTCTAAGGTTTGGCATTAATACTGAATTCTCCAGGCAGTGACTACACAGGCATAAGCATGCCCTTGCTTAGGTTGTGCTTCCATCTAAACGACCATGCTCTAAGCTTTGTGTCTGTGCTTCCTTGCTTCATATGAAATCTTCAAGTCCATAGATCTGCACGGGGCTAAGCATGGCCTCAACATACCAAAGCTTCTCCTGAAGAAATGTCGTTGAGTTCCTTTGATGCCGAATTTGCTCCAAATCTTGTTCTTTTGTCCTAAGACCTATTAAACTCCATAAATATGCATATATACCCTAAGTAGCATCAAAGTATATTAATTGAATGTTAAAAGACAAGCGAAATACATAAAGGAGGTATGAAAAATGTCTATATAAAATGCACTCATCAGGCGTGTTTATGCCATGTAAGGAGTTGGTTGTTCATGCTTCTTTAATTCTTTAAAACCTATAAACTGCACGAGCATAAACAAGGTCATGCTTCTTTCTGCATGAGTCGTGCAAGGAAATAAGGGGTTGTATTGGCTCAGTGCACTCTAAATTCTCAACTCCTATAATTTGCACAGTCATGCTCCTCTCTGGATTGTTCTTTCTTCCTTGTTTAGATGATTCACATGTATTCTACTTCTTTTGCCCTACAACCTGTCTTCCTGCCCATTAGTGCACAAAGTACCCAAAGTAGCACTAAAATAAATAAAAACATGCAAGAAGACAAGAAAAGTTCAAGAAAAATATATGTAAATCATGTGTATAATATGCACTCATAAGCGGATAGTGTCGGCCAGGTTTATATAGGGTAAACTCGATATTAGTGAGACAAGTGGTTACCCATTATCACATATTAAGGACTATCCACAATAGAAGATAGATAGTATCGATTGTTCAGTTTGTGTAATGGGATTAATGTACCAAATCCTAAATGGAGAACAACTCCATCTTCCTGAAAGTGATGTCTCATGGTTTTGTTTGTAGTATACCAAAATATATGCAGATGGCATGTGCCAAAACATAACACCATAGAGAAGATTGACCCCATACAAGCTCCAACCCATCTAGTTGGTGACAAAGAAAAAGATGCCTTCAAGGCTACTATAATAGGTGATGAAGTTGTAGTGGCCTTAGAAGGCATAGTAGCTAGTGACCAGTATGAATAAGGTGCAACACCCGACCCGGAGTCTAGCGTAGCTATAGCTATGGCATAATTAAGTGAAGACCCAGTTGATACTCGTAGTTTGATTTTCTTTTATGTTACATATAACTAGGCTTCCCAAGTCACCAACTGGAAAAATGGCTTTGTTTTAAAGTTTGTAGCTTATTTTGTTGGTTAGTCGTTTAAAAAATTAGTTTGGGTATTAATGTCCTCTATTTATGTGTTATTTTTTGACAATATCATTTATATATGATGTTTGTTGCTTACTATTTTCATCTAAAATTGAGAATCTAAATTTTTTAAGCTATTTGAATGAGCCTATGTACATATTATTCCAGCTTTCAGTGTATGTTTTCTGATCATGGTTCAGTATTTGTCCTAGCTTTATGGGATTGAGCCACAAGCACTATGCTTATTAGTGGATCTGTTGTTATTCATTGCATTAGTATATTTTTTTTTCTTATTCTTGTTTATTATAGTGGATATGTAATTAGATACAATATGCAATCATTATGACTCCTGTTTGAGAATTTGTACTCATTATTCATGTTTATGTTTACTATAAATACTTCAATATCAAAGCTCCATCACCACATATTCCTTTTCGACTTTAATACTACCTTTTCACTATTTAAATGCTTTTATACTATGTAATGCACTCATATTGATATCGGCTGAAATGCAAGAAGGATTTCATTAAAAAACATTTTTGTTGTGTTACAAGTTGAAAATCATTCTGCAATCACTACATTACAAGTTTCTCGGTTATGCTCAAGGTCATAACAATGATTGCAATGCAACCCTCTCACACCGAATGCTTGTGACTCAATCCATTCCACCTAGGCTGGCCTGGCTTTTTCTTCACAATAGGCCATGGAATATGGAGAACTCGAGAAAGATCCATCGGCATATCATCGTCCTAGATTAGGAATATAGTATATGCATAAGTTACCCTATAAAAATTGACAGTGTGGTAGTTATCTACATACCGATGAACATTAGTATCATTTTACATAATTGTTGCACACTTATGTTTGCATGGAGGCCGTACACCTCCAAGCACTGACGGGAACATGTTCTCCCACACAGATTGGCATAATTACTCCGATGGTCAAGCGTTTCAAACCTTCCTAAACTATAGACATGTTTTAATCAATAAATTACAATCACAAACATGAAACAAAGAATTTAAATTGGTACACCATATCAAAACCACATACAGTGGCAATAAAATAGGTGGATGGAATATTAAGAGAATAAATTATGAAATGGAAGACATGTATCAACCAAAATTTCATACCTAATGGAGTCTACCATGTTAGACATTATAAGATGGCGTGCATCCTTTCCCCAAGTCCTCAAAACATTCGAGTACTCATCCCATCTTGGTCCTCTGAACTAATAATTGCACTAGTGGTCCATGTTTGATTTCTTCAATAACCAAGTATGCACTGAAGCTAATGCAAGTGAAAGGTCTTGCACAGTATTGTTATACTTTGTAGATGTGCAAATGTATGCAACTTTGACAATCAAAGCCAAGCACTTATCTTTCAATGTTTTCCCTAGGTGGTTGTTGGCTTTGTAGAAGTTTTCTTGCAGATAAGAATATGGTGATGAAGGAAAAACCTTCGCAATAACTTTTACAAGACCTTGGATCTATCTGAGATGAATGTTGTAATCTTGTCATAGTCATCTTTGTTATACAATGAATCACAAAATATCGACACAAACCATGTCCGATTTTTGTCCATCTTATTATTGATAATAGCGAATGATAAATGGAAGAATCCTTCATTACCATCCTTACTGGTTGCACCTAATAAGGTCCTGCCATATCTCCCTAACAAATGAGTCTCATCAAGAAAAAGACAAGGGTCTGCAACCCCTCTTAAACCCTTTGATAAATGTATGAATACAGAAAAAACTCATGCCTAAAATGCTCATCTTTACTATCAATGACAACCATGCTCCCGGGGTTAATTTCACCCACTTTATTGGCATACCATATTAATAAAACATAGCTTGCTACATCATACATGTGAAGAATCTCTCGTCTATACTATATGCCCACCCAAGCATGTTTATAGGGAAAATGATTACCATGGTCATGTAATATGTCTCACTAAATATCAATTACATAGTACAAAGGACGATCACAGATTTACTGAATTACTTGTCTACTAACCCATTTCTTTGAAGCCTTTGGATAGGATATCGTGTCAATACCCTGCCACAAGTGTGTGCTACTTTAGTAACCCTTTATGTATCATTTTTTTATGAAGTGGAAATCTAAGTTACATTTGATAAATATATCACGCAATACTTCTTTGAAGTATTATGCACTACCATATCGTTGACAACTTGCAGTAGTTTCTCCATCAACATTCATTGAAGAGCTTGATATTGCTAAGCCCCCTCCCCCCAAAGATAACCCTGATAACCCTAAAGTTAGCAAGGGGTTACAAGTCAGAGGAAACGGTTTTCAATAACAAAACCATGCATATGGGGAAAGAGATAAAGAGTTATTTCGAAATTTTAATGAAACAAGACAATAATAAAGAGTAATATTGCTCGTTCACTTCAAACTTCGTAGAATAACTAGAAACACAAATTATTAAATGTGAAGCTAGAATGCAGATCATAACTAAAAACAAATGAATAATAAGCTCATAAGCTATTTACAAGGTAATCAAAGACTTGGATGGACCCGCTGCCTATACCATTTCATTCAGCACCTCCATTATCATCATGACAACATTTTTATTGAGCATCTAGTGTATATTGCACATCTATTGGAAATCATCTTGTAAGCTAATACAATAATTTTTCAAATGCCCATTTGGCATCAAATATATCAAAATCACATGATCGGCTTCAAGACCCTAACCCTTGCATACTTCACCTATCACTACCTCCCACCATGTCAAAATAGAAAACTCCAACACACAACTTCTCCCTTACACCTCATAATACAATGGAAAGTATTCATTCACTACCTGCAAGATGAGTCATTTCAATGCATGAGCCACTCATTTAGACAACCATTTCATTTTCATGCATAAGACGCTCATGCATACTTAGTTCAGCAATCATTGCAAACCTCAAAGGACTTAGTCTCGAATAGAGCTTCTTGATCCGCTTTGAATAGAATCATCAATAAAATTCTCTTTCAAGCTAGACAAACAAGGTGAAAAGTGATAGCCGCCACCACCGAGACTAGTGACAATACACCACAATTGCATGGGTCATCAAGTAATAAAGTAGTGAGTAAGTGGTTGTCATATCCCACGAGAAACAAGAATACTATAGTGACCAATTCCTTGTTATGTAGCCTTCGAATAATGGTGCGAAAGGTAATCAACAAGAGATCAATCAAGGGAAGGAAACATGAGAATAGAGATAAGTAGAGATCAATTTCATTCATTCAAGAGAAGGTACCCAGGCAATGGTTCCCCTAGAACTACATTAAGGCTCTAAATTTAACTATGAATTCTAATTGAGATGGTTTGAGTTGTGGGCATCCTAGAACATGCAATCGATGACTAGTCCCACACGCGGTTCCAGTGGTGATCTCTCTTGTCACCTAAGCCACCTACAACTATATGATGCCCTTGGGATCCCGATATAAAATTACAGAATTCCCTATATTAGATCAATCCCTTTCTCAAAGGAATCGATCCCTAATCCCATACAAGCCTTGGCGGAATATGCTCAATAGAACTTGGAGATAAGGTTAAACAAATCAAAGAGTGCAGGGGGGTAAATCTTCTACCTCAAAGCTCACCCTTTAGTCTCTTCAACCTTGGTGAATCTAACTATAGTGGGTTTCTCAACTCATCACCGAGTTTGAGCAGTTTCCTCCACCATTGACCTCAACCTTGACACCACCTCCGAGCCAGACTTCCGTACCAGCTCCAGTCCACCCTCGACACTCCACCACCTACCGCTACTCAATTGTGAATGGACTCATTGTATAGACTGGTGGCACATGCAGGGGTCGAGCTACTCCCCTACCTCTAGGTTTTACATCTACTTCTACATCATGAGCAGTGGTAGAGGGTGTGACTGAGGACAAGAGGAATAATAACGGCTCTAGCAATTGTGGGAGTCAAATTATCTACGACCGAGACACAACACCTGAGGATGACAATCAGGAGTGGTAGGATCTTTTGTTTTTCATATCATGATATTTGTACTTTTATTTTATTTTGATTTTTGATAAATCACCTGCTACTTGTGTACTCTCTATTTTTATTTCTTCCATTTTTCATATTTTTTCTTTTCATATTTTGTATTTCTCTTATTATGCACTGAACCCCCTCTAATACACAAGATGATGTGAGCCACACTCTCCAAGTCTTCCCAAACTTTCTCCAACCCTATCTCAAATCGTTGAGGGTATGAATTTGATGTCCATGGAGAGGGGAGGGCGGGTGAATTGAGGACTTCATGTGCTAAGTGTAAATATTTATGATGTCTTTCCATTACTTTGGGGCGTTCTCTTGTTTAGGAATTTGACAACATGTAAAATGCTACATTTTTTATGCTTAATTATTAATGTTCCCTATTTAGGAGTTAGTACAACCTTTAGTACACATGGTTCTCTTTGCTTAGCATTTTGAACACTTAGAGAGGTTCAATTTGTTAGTTTAAAAAAAATGGCAAGAGCTACCACCTTTGAAGCATGAAGCTACTCTTGAAAAGTTGGATAGTAGTATGCCCTAACTGGGAAAAGAAGTACCTTCTACGGATGTGTAAAAGCTACTATTTTTGAAAATTTTAGTGATAGCCTAAGTGGTAAAACCACCAATGTTGAGAAATAACCAATTCTTTATTGAGAAGTGAGCAAATGTATAAAAAATCATACACACACACATGGAACACTTCGAATAGTGCGTACTTATACTTGTTGAAAATAATTATGGATGTATTTTACATGTTTGTCATTTTCTTGAAACACTTAAAACATTACATTTCTTGGAGCTTGAGATTGAGCAATTATCATTTATTATCATCATTTTACTTAAGGATAAGCAAAAACTTTAGTGGGGGGTTATTTGATAAGTGCTAGATTGTATATATTTCAATTTTATCTTATGCATTTAAAGCTAGCCTCAAGAATGTTTTTAGGAGTGATTTGGTACTTATTTTTTTCCATTTATACTTTCAGACCAACATAAATACGACTCAAGACAAAGTATGAAATCAAGAATGATATGGAACCAAGAATAACATTCAAAAAAATACACGGGAAAAGGATACGCCAATGTACTTGCCCGTGTACCCCCCAAGCGTTGGTAGTATAGAAATTGTTGATGAATGCACAGGTAGTATACATGCTCGTGTACATTCCTGAGTAACTCCCAAAATTAAGAAGCAAAAATTTCCAAAGTACACTAGAGGCTGCCACTTTGCACGCCCGTGGACATGGCCGTGTAACCCCAGAATTGATGTTTTGAAGTTTTCAAAGAGTTACACGAGCACAGTACATGCCCATGTACTTGCTCATGTACTTACGTGATTTCTAGGGATATAAAAGGAAAGCTGAAAAATGAGTAGAAGGGGGCTAGATTTTGGGAGATCTTTTAGGAGACGAAAGCTAGGGTTTTGGGGCGAGGAAAAAGAAGAAGAGAAAGGTCAAAGGAGTCACCAGAGTGACGATCCTTGGCGACGATATCGGCTCACATAGATCACCATTGTTGAAGATATTAGAAGGGGCTTTTCTTTCATGGAGTTTGTTCTAGTGCATTATTTCTCTTATTTTGTAATGAAAATCACCCAAATCAAAGGCTAAAATTCCTTAGGTGTTCTGATTTGATGCAGCTTGGGATAATTTCACTTTCATATTGTTTTTAATATTGTTTTCTTAAGATTGTTAGGTTCATCTATGCTTTTATCTTGTTGAATTAGCGTAATGAGAGTTGCTTATTCATTATGATTGCGTGATTGAGAAAGAGAGATTCATTACGTAAGATCATTCATAGATGAAAGGAATTATTCGCGCACACTAGAGATAGGCTGCTTAGATTCTTCCTATTAGAATCATTATAATGAAAGCTCCAATCTCTAAAAAGGGGATTTCAAGATCTCATTGCAATCTTATGAAAGTATAATTTTAAAGAGAATTAATTCTATCATAGTATAGAATTAGGCATTGATGTGTTAAGTGTTGATGCACTACTCCGCAAGTCTATGGGTCATTAAGTAACAGTGTCCTGTGAGTAAGGTTGTCGAATCCACAGGGACTAAAGATCACTAGTACTAACTCTATCTTCGTTATCTAGTTAAGAATGAAGTTGTAAATTCTAAATTAAGAATTAAAATTGCTAAGAACTAAGGTTGAGGTCTCGAAGAAGTAATTAACTAGTTAAGAGGAAAAGGTGTCCGGATAAGATATCACTTGGGATTGATGAATTAAGGTAGTTACAATTAATAAAGGTTGAACCCTAGTATTGTTGGACTGAGGGGTTTCCAGAATATATCGAGTGCTCTCTCGAGTCGCCTCAATACCTAATCCTATGCTACTGCAGAATTGAATCTCTTCTAATTCTACTTTCATACGATTAAAAAGAGATCTAGGAAACCAATAGTTAGAAATCAGAGCTCTCACTTCAATGACTCTAATTGGAAGAATCACAAGTGGCCTATCTCTAGTGTGCACTATTGATTCCCTTCATTTATGGGTTATTCTACATAATGAATCTCTCGATATTTAACACGCAATCTTAATGAAATAGCCACTCTCATTATGCTAAATCAACAATATAAACACATAGATGAACTCAACAATCTGAGGAAATCTGCATTAAAAACAATATAAAATTGTAAATATATCAAGCTACATCAAATCCGAACACTCAAGGAAGTTAGCCCACCATGGGGTTGATGTTCATCTCAAAACAAGAGAAATAAAACCCTAAAACAATATCCATGAAAGACAAAACCCCCTCTCAATGCCTTCAATGATGGAATCGATGTGAGCCAATATCATTGCCAAAGATCATCACTTCGGCAACTTCTTCAAACTCCCACTTCTTTATTCAACTCACCTCCAAACCCTAACCATTGTCCAAGAACACTTTCCCAAAAGCAAGCTCATCCAATATTATTTTTAACTTTCTTATATATCCCCAGGAATCAAGTAAGTACATTGATAAGTACATGGGCGTGTACTTTGCCTGTACAACTCTTTGGATAACCTCAAAACAACAACCTTGGGGTTACATGGCCGTATATCTCTTCATATAGCCATATATCTCTGGATGACTTACTTCTAAACCCTAGAGTTTGTATGGGCATGTGATTCAATGACAGTCCATGTACTCGTTTGGACCAACGTACTCTTGATTCTTGGATATACATGGGTGTGAACATAGATATACTGTTATGATCTTCTCTAGATTGTACTTGGTCTAGGGAGTGCACTCATGTTCTTGGTCCGTGTATTTCTCTAGAATTTCACCTTGCCTATGCTTGAAAGGTACACGAGAAAGTGCATAGCGTGTACATAGCTTGTATTCTTCTAAATGTTGTTTTTGGCCCCATTTCACTCCCGATTTCATCAATTTGAGCTTATGTTGGCCTGAAAGTATAAATAGAATAAACTAAAGTACCAAATCGTACATAAAAACTCTCTTGAGGACAAATTAGTGCAAAAGATAATCATTAGAATATGTATGATATAGGACTTATCAAGTAATGAGGCGTCTTGAGAGAGCACTCGATATATTCTTGAATCCCTCGGCTCAACAACACTTAGGTTCAATCTATGTTAATTGCAATTACTTCATTTTAATAATCCCAAGTAAAATTTTATCTGTTCACCTCTTTCATTTAATTGGCTAATCACTTCTTTGAAACCTCGACCTTAGTTCTTAAAAAAATTCTGAATTTTAGTTTAGCAGTTCACTTCTCTATAGCTTGATTTTAGTTGGATACGACAACCCTAATCACATAATCACTATTACTTAATTACCGGTACACCTACAGATTAGTACATTACAAACCTTATACATCACCTAACATCCACCTTTGCTCCAAACATGCAGAAACAAATCTTCCAATTAAAGTTACGAGGGTCTTTATAACGGGTTGTTAGAACACCGTCGCCTATTTAGAACACCGTACGCCCATGTGTCAGGTCATGTGGCTTCATGGGTGAGCCACACGGCCTAGCATGACATGTGGGTGGTGGTGTGGCTTTCTGGCTATTGAAAATCTTATAAAATCACCTAATAAATATTACACAGCCTGGCACATGAGCTGTGACTGCCCATGTGCCTTTCTAGTGCTTAAGTTTCTTCCTGAAAATGCCCAGAAGTTTCACACATGCCCATGTGGAAAACTGAGGCCGTGTGTTTGCCCCTATGGCTTACAAAAAATCTCCAAAAGTGCTTAATACCACCATCTTTTGCTTCCTCTTGCTTATAATGCCCTTCTCACACCCTATCTGCAAAAGAATGAATTACACACATAAATGAGTGTATATAACTAAGGAAAAATGTGCTTAATCCATATAAAATGATTGCATGAAATATGTATAAACAAACACTCATCAAAGAACATCAAGGAAAAAAAAATACTTAAGAAGAGAGAAGAAGTGATAGTACCTACTTCTTTTACACCCGCCTGTATAACTCCATCTTGATCGTCAAAATGGTGATATGATATGGAGTGCAACTTTCCCTCCCCATTCAAGAAAGTTAAGATATTTTCTAAAAAGTTAGCATGCTCTCATAATAGTAGGAATGAATAAGTCAACATTTCAAAAAGGAGGGGTTGATTTGATATTAAAATTGTCAGAGGGACTATGTGCTAAATTAAAAAGGTCAAAGGGACCTAAAAGTAATTTTTCATAATAATAATAATAATAACAATAAATAAATTTTAAAAATAAATGTTTTTAAAAATCAATAAATTTTATAAAATCAATAACAATTTAAAAAAAAATTTAGAAAACCGACAAATAAATCATTTTAGCAAGTATGAAATGAAGGGTCAAAATGAAAGAAAAATCCCACCATATTTTCATTTTAAAATTCTCAGTCAGTAGTGTAGCCCCTTGTGCTGACTAATTAATGATATGATGGCCCAAAGGCTATTTAGGCAATAAAACAAAAAATTAGAATTACCTAAGGAAATAACCCAAGTAAGAACTCTCAAACATTCCACATGGCCCGTCTTGATGATCTGAATCAGCTCCATTCTAGACATGCGACTTATTGGCTTTTCTAAGACGTGGCAAGTATAAATTAAACTTAAAATTCAACCACTTGAAACTCATGCCATCCTATTTAACCCACCAATCAAATATTGCCACATGAGTGGTGCGATAAGTGCCTAAACCAGAGTCCAAAATCTTTAACCTCAATATAACATGGTGACTTCTTCCTTACTTTCAATTTGGAAGTTGTGCCCTATAGATGCTTCTCTTCTCTCAAGCCGACCAAGAAATAGCAAGAACTAGAATAGTCACAAGGTCCCCTCTCTCCCGGCATCCATCTCCTCCTAAACCTAAGCCATAACCCTAATTCCTATTAGTCTCTTTCTCCAAATAGCACAAGACCTTCCATTTCGATTTCCTTGGTGATCAAGAGCGCCATGAGAATGATCAGAGCCAGCAAAGGCACTACAGCTAGAGTCAAGAACCATAGGTGTTATTACTAAATATAAGTTTTTGTTCCTAAAATAAAAATAAAAAAACAAAAATAATACTTCTTTTTCAAAAGATTAGCTTTAAAATATTGAGTCTATCCTTAATGCAAACTTGCAAAATTTCAATTCTATAATTATCAATTACAAATTCATGATGTTTATTTGAGAGTGAATTATCTAGTGGAATTATCATGTAATGTAGGTAAATTGTGTTGCTAGGGGTGGCAATAATCTGTCCGTGCCTACCGGCCCGGAATAAACCGGGTTTGGACAGAAGTTTTGTTAATACGGGCCGGGTCCGGACATAGTCTAGTTGTCCGGATTTAAATCCGGGCAGGGTCCGGCCCAAAAAATCCGGACAACCAGGCCTTTGTATTTTAAAATTTTTTATATAAAGCCCAATTACCTAAGCCCAAAACCTTTTTTAGTTATTAATTAAATATTTTAATATTTATATAAAATATAATGAGAACATTGAATGATTGATTGTGATTTAAAATATTGAATGATTGATTAAATATTTAATATATAATGAGAACATTGAATCATTGATTGTGATTTAAAATTTTATAACTCCATCGTGATTAGTGCTGTGTCACATGACTCACATGTGTGTAGTGACCGTTTTTTGCTTTTCGTTCTTCAGTGAGCTTTTTATTTCTTTCATGCTTAAAAGCTGAAGGTTGCAAGCCTGCAACACGACTCCATTTTCATCCTCTTGATTGTTCACAAATTCCATCTCCTGTGACGATCATAACTCCCGTGTTTACAGGTATGTTTCTCTATTCTTTATCTATATATTTATTTATTTATTTAATTCTCTATATCTTTATCTCCCTCCTCATTAATTCTTTGTCCATCTCATGAAATTAGAACACCTTAGTTTATTTCAAAAGCTCATTTATCTTTAGTTTAAATTCTTTATTTGCTTCACCATTCACACTCTAAATTATTATTTTTTAAATTATTTTGCAGAATTTGAAAGATGTCATCCAATGAAGAAATTGATGGATCTTGTAGTGTGGTTGACAATCAAGGTAATACTAAAAGGCCAAGAAAAAATGCATCAAATGTATGGAATGACTTTGTTCCTCATCCTACAAATCATGCTATATATGGTGATAATTTGAAAAGGGCTGAATGTCAACATTGTCATGTTATAATAGTAGCTGATAGTAGCTATGGAACTAATACAATGAAACGACATATTTTAAAATGTTCTGCAAGAAAAAATCATGATGTGGGGAAAATGTTGATGTCTTCATCACTTGAAAAGGGCAATGTTGAATTTAAGCATCAAAAGTTGAATCAAGAACAACACCGGGAGAATATAGTGATGGCAATTCTTTTGCATGAATACCCATTTCAGTTTGTAGAGCATGAGGGTACTAGAAATATGATCTCTTATCTTAACCCTGATGTCAAGCATGTGACACGCAATACAATTAAGGCTGATGTGCTAAAGTTTTATAGAAGAGAAAAAAGAAGTTGCTTGACATTTTACAATTAGTACCAGGGAGGATTAGTCTTACATCTGATTTATGGACATCCATTACGACTGATGGTTATATTTCTCTCACTACTCATTTTGTTGACAAAGATTGGATGTTACAAAAGAGAATTTTAAATTTCCATTACATGCCGACACCACACACTGGGTTTGCAATTTCTGAAATGATATCTTATTTGTTGAATGAGTGGAATTTGGAGAAAAAAATTGTTTTTCCATAACTTTGGACAATGCTAGTTCTAATGATTCATTTGTTGATTTTGTTAAAAGTCAACTTTGCATAAGAAATGGATTGCTTCTCAATGGTGAATTTTTTTCATGTCCGTTGTTGTGCGTATATTTTTGAATTTGATAGTTCAAGATGGGCTAAAAAGAAATTGATAGTGGTATTTACAAGATTCGAGAGAGTGTGAAATTTATGAAAGGGTCACAATCTCGAAAGAAGAAGTTTCATGATTGTGCACAACAAATGGGCATCAATTGCAAAAAGGGTTAGCGTCAAGATGTTAGCACAAGATGGAATTCAACATATCTTATGCTAGAGTCGGCTTTACATTATCGAGATGCATTTATTCATCTTTCATTGAGTGACTCTAATTATCTTCATTGCCCTACTTTAGAAGAATGGAATCACATTGAAAACATGGTCAAGTTTTTGAAAGTGTTCTATGATGTCACAAATATTTTTTCGGGCACCTTGTATCCCACTTCAAATTTGTTCTTTCTTGGGATGTGGAGAATCCAATGTATATTGCAAGAAGAAGCAAAAAATCCCATTCTTTTTAGAAGTTCATCATTGTCAAAAATGCAATCAAAGTTTGATAAATATTGGGGAGCTTTTAGTGGTATATTGGCTATTGCGGTGATTTTGGATCCTCGTTATAAAATGGATATTGTTGAATTTGCTTTTATGAAACTCTATGGTGATGATGAAGGCAATAGCAAGGTGAATAATATTCGTGAGAAGCTTCAAAAGTTATTTGGAGAATATTGCAATATTGATTTACAAAATCAAGGTAGTTCTTATACAATCCAAACAACTCAAGACCAAGTTATTGAAGGGGATCCAAATGATCCATTAATGGTGAGTACTTATGAGTCATAAGCAATTAAATTATTTTAATTATGTTATTTTTTTTAAAGACTTTTGCTTTTTCATGATTAATATGTATAGGCTTATGAAGCATTTCAAAGTAAGCGCTTGGCTTCACAAGTACGCAAGTCAGAATTGGATTTGTATTTGGAAGAGCCACCATTTGATAGAAGAAAAAACTTGAATGTTTTAGAATTTTGGAGCTCTGTTCAATATCGTTATCCACGTCTTTGTCAAATGGCGCGTGATGTTTTGGCGATTCCTATTACCACAGATTGCTTTTTGAGTCCCGCCTTTTAGTTCGGGAGGTAGAGTGCTTGACCAATATCGAAGTTCTCTCACTTCAGACATTGTAGAAGCTTTAATATGTGGACGAGATTGGTTACATGCATCAATGGGTAAGTTTGTGAAATTTTATTATTTCAAACAACACTCACATAATATTTATATGAAGACTAATACAAATATTTTAATTGTTGTGTTATTATCTAGGTGGCCATGGAAAAAAATGAAAGATTTTGATGATGGCACTGAAGGGATGTTGAAGGTCGACCTTGTTGCTCAAATTTCAAATCAATCTTCAAATGAAGTTGAGATTAATTAACTTTGAAGATTGCATTAAAGTTGTGTATGTGATTTTATATCATTAAGACATAGGCTCTTGGCTATTATTTTTGGCTTGTTATTTAATTTTGTATTATCAAGACATGTATTTTTATGTAATACTTATTAAAACTTGGATTATTGTATGAATTAATTTGGATTGTTGGACATTGTTTTTTGCATTTGATATGAATTAAATTATTTTTATAGTTTAGTATTTGAATGAACTTTAAATGTATATTATAGGATTCAAATGAAATTCGGACATTTGGACAACCCGGTTTTGAAAGAAACCGGGTCTGGACAAGCCACACTTGTCCGGATTTAAAACCGAGCTGAGTCCGGACATTAAATTAGTTACTTATTAGAGTAGTTGTCCGGACCCAGTTTTGTCTGGACCCGGATTTTTGCCACCCCTATGTGTTGCCATAGATAATGAACCCTTTCTATTTATAAAATTTCAAATATTTTGTTTTGTCAACATCTATAAATTCAAAATCATATGAGTTGTCTCCTATCATTTTGTTTGCATATACATTCTTAGTTTTTATCTGTAATTTATGATTTATAAAAGGTTTTCAAAAAAGTTATGTATAAAACTATGATTACAAGAAATATGACCTATAGCTATAGAAACTTCTATCGATATAGTCCCATTTTAGCTTGAATACCTCTATAGTAGAGGATACCCAATTGGCATTTAAACCCTTAGCCAATATATATTTCTTGCAACAAATGCACACTTCTGCCACTATCGCATGCGCTGCAACTCGGACTGTACAATGATCTATAGCTATGGAAAACTCTACTTCTATAAGTCCTATAGTGGTGGAAATATACACCCCTATAGAATCTACAGCTCCATAGCAATCCACCTCTACTATATTATTCTGAA
Organism: Dioscorea cayenensis subsp. rotundata; assembly: GCF_009730915.1. Taxonomy (NCBI): domain Eukaryota; kingdom Viridiplantae; phylum Streptophyta; class Magnoliopsida; order Dioscoreales; family Dioscoreaceae; genus Dioscorea; species Dioscorea cayenensis. The sequence continues at coordinate 54,771 of NW_024088588.1, read as the reverse complement.
TCATGTGAATTGAGTAGGATGCTTTAAATGGCTAATCAATATACATCTCACATACACACACAAACACACACATATGTATGGGACAACATCAAGGACCAGATTAACATTTTTATTCATTAATCTCACAACGCGAAAGTCATAAAAATTAGAAACTAAAGCTCAGCTTTTCTTTTTTTTGTAATCAATAAAGAATCTAGTACAAGTTCATTAAAAAGCATTCTATACATAAATTTAATTTCTAAATAAACTACATTAAAAGCGCAAAAACAAAGTTAGTGTGTGGTCTTGTTATTTACTAAAATGAGTACATGTTGTTTTGTCAAAGAAGTGAATGGATAAGCCAGGATGTATAGTCAATTGCAAGCATGTGCTTAACAACTAAATAGGAGAAATAACATATCCTCCACTTGCAAAAAATATATTCAAAAAATGAAAAATCTTCATAGCTGTAAAAATGCTACTAACTGGTTAAATAAACCTTGAAACATACGTTAGAAATAAGAGCAATTTTCATTACCTAATTGTAAGCATTCATTATTTTTAAGGCAGATGATAGGTGCTTGAAAGTAAGTATGTTACATATCGTTTATACAGCATTCAGCATGGAATTTTACATGTTTAGTACTAAACTAGTGTTATAATTTCATTATTTTGTTAGCCACGATCTTTTATTCTTTGAAGCGAAACAGATCAAATTGCTGAATTAGAGCATTACCACAACTCACAACAGCCGTGATGACATTTCACCAAGGTTGTTGTCCACTTATATCACAACCGTTATCAAGTTGTGGCTGTGTGGAATCATAGAGAACAACACAGAAGTCATAATTGCCTCAACAATGGCAGTGACCAATCCACACAACACCAAAATAAACCATGCCAGGACGCGTCTTGGAGCCCAAGAAACCAACTTACTCACCACAGCCTCCACAAAGAGTGTGGTGAGGCCATGGCGGACTCAATACTATAAATACCCTAGGGTTTTCTGATGAAGGAGGGATTTTTTGCCGAATTTGGGAGAGGCGGCCGAATTTCTGGAGGCCCTTACTGTTAGAGATGATTTCAATCAAGATTTCAACGGATTTCAATGAGTTTTCCAAGGAATATTCAACGATCATCAATAGTGGAGTGGCACAAAGAGATTTGGCATTCTCTTGATGATCTTAGGATCTAATCAACTCTCAACCATCAGAGACCATATTGGAGGAAGTTAGTCTAGGAATTCTTTTGATTTATTTCCTTTGGGTGATTTATTTTCATTGATTGATACTTGTATATCCATTATAGGACCCTAATTGGAGGGGAATTTCATATAAATTCATCTTAATTGTTACTTGTGATTCTTTACTGGCAATTCATTATTCTTTCTAGTCTTTTGTGAAACATTGCATGCTTGCTTGATGATATTTTACTGATATGGATGAGGAAGATATGCCAATACATTAGAAGACCCATGCTCTATTAGATCTATGCATGCTCTAAGAGGATAGGTATTGCTAGATCTCTAGATTAGGGTTTGATTAGATTTCTGGATTAAGATTTAATTAGCCCTTCTAGTGGAGCTCTTAAACTTAAGGCAGACCTTGAAGGCTGGGATAGGAAGAGATTCTATCTTAAGTTTCTAGTGTTTCAAATCTGGTTACCAAAAGATTGGGACTAATAGGCCCTTAAATTCTCCTGGTCCAATACTAGATTGAATCATCACACCTTAATGCTATTTCACAAGTAATCATTAAGGGAATCTTCATATGATCTCCCAAACACCTTCCAATTGCACTTAGCGATCCTCAATTGTATTGTATTAATTAATTTGTAGAAGTAGAATTAATAAACACCATAGATGTTCAGGCTATTGATTAAGCGAAATGAAGTAATAGGAGCCTCTCACCATTCCCTGAGGAATATGACCCTCATTCTCACTCATGAGGTATTACTTAACAACTTGTGTACTTGCATGTAAAGTGTGCATCAACAAACATGAATATAGCCTTTCTCAGGTCAAAATTTTTTGGTGAAACAAAGAATGGTACAAGATTATCATAACATTAACAGAACCAAAAGTAGTGCACGATAAAAGTATAAAAGTACCCATACATTGTTATGAGGAATACCATATGTCCCATCATCTTCCCATCTCTAATAAAGCTATAATAGCAAATCTCTTCACTTCATTCCCTTGAGTACATAATGTTTCCAATATAACCTATTAAGAACTAACAATTAGATTGGTAGATTTTGCCAATAATCAATTCAATTTCATAGCATGATTTGGCATCTAACCAAGGCAAGCAATCACCATTCAATTTCTTGTGTATGATGTTATTATGACCATCCAAGTGTTCAACTACACTGCCCTGATAAAAACGGAAATCCCATCTACAACAGAATTTTAATAAATATAGGATTAAGATGCATATACACCAATTTTGTCAAATATTAAAAAATGCACAACATTCTTCCTCGTGTGAATATGATCTCTTGCTTCTTTATTAATGAAGTTCCTATAAGTATCTAGCACTACCGCATTAACCATACAATGAATACATACCTAAATTTTTTTCTTGCTTATAAAAATACTCCATTCCAGCCAAATATTATGTACCATTCTTCATGACATACATCATATCCTGCTTCTTTATCATTGAAATTCATAGAAATAACTACCACTATGGTGTTTTGCCTATAATGAAAGTCATAGAGTATGATTCAAAAATCAAAATGGAAGTACTTCTATGGGGTTTTCATATCACGATTGGAAAGGGATATTCTTGAAAATTCTAAAGAAAGCAAAGTGATATTCTTGCTATGATCTTAATGGACCCATATTACTATTCTAAAAAAGGCCTCTGATCTCCCATCGACCACCCCTATAACCATTATAGTTGGACAATCATCCTATCCTTAATGAAATGAGTGTGATCAGTAGGGAGAATAAAAGTTGCAACAATAATGAGCAGCACATAAATATAACTAAATGCTTCCCATAACAATCTCCATCCTTCGCTTCTTTAAAAAAAAAAAGGCAACCCTACATAAAGAAATGTAACAAGTTAACACAAAAATTCAATTAGGTAAAAACAAATCGGGAAAAAAAACTTAGTTACCATTTTTACACCCAAATATTATCCATGGAGAAGGAGCAATAACATCATATGCCATTCAATCCATGTGCACTGATGAAAAAACAGTCCAATCTAGCAAAATTACAATGGCAAAATTGTATCATCAAGGAAGCATGGCCCAACTTGGAATCTCAATAGGCAATGGAATTACACCATCTAGAAAGAACATATTCAATAAAAGAGACGAAGCACCAACATAAAATATATAGGACTCTACAAATAGAAATATTTTTGACAGAGAACTTGCTTCAAACACAAATTGTAGGAAGATATTATATTGGGGTATATGGAAACAATAGAAATAATTACCAATAGAGTGCCCTTTACTTCACCCCTCAGAATGGCTTAACCTACAATATAAATTATGAGTTAGAGGATGGAAGCCAATAACTACAAAATTCCATTGGATGCCCTCTCTTTAGGTGAGAGCTTATATATCCTTCTTAATATATGATAAAGAAAAAACAATTGCTTTATAGAACATGAGAAAACATGCATATAACAATACTGTATACCAAAAAATTATGCAAATTTACATGCATGAACACTAATGCAATTTGCAATCTATATCCATCACTATAATCATCCAGAGTATACAGTGATTAGATCCCAGTCAACTTTAATCATGTTAATACTTGCAGCATTTATATTAGAATATTTCAATTATGTCTTTAGCTTTTAGAATTACCCATAGTCTGTTTTCATCTAACAAGAAATCTCCTCATCATAGTTTTCCTCAAACTAACAAATCCACAAGAATGACGGCAAATACCTTGTGGAAAATGTTAATTTAATTATGCTTAATCTCTTAGTTTCAAAATTTTTTCATAGAAAGTTTATATCCAAGGGACCAAGATATTGACATCATACTATGCTAAGCACATTATTTCAAGACAACTCTGTGAGGCTCATCACATCCTTAAACATTATAAGACAAAATCCAAGATAAAAATCTTCATATATGAAAAAAAAATCCAACTTTGGCTGACATACTACAATCAAAATATGCTAAAACTAGAACTAAAATCAAAAGATAGTTTTACAAAGGATACAACCATAACTATTTATCTAATTATACTTTTCTAATTAGGTTTTGAGCAAGTAAAAACAACCAACTTTTCTCTTTTAAAAACACTCAAACTAGGAAAATTGATGAAATTTTCTCTCATTTTCCTTTCATCATTTGCTTTTGGATGAAATCCCCATAAAATTCAACTTTGGATAGCATAATACTAACTCATGGTTTCAAAACTATCACAACAATCTAAAGTTAGTTCTTTGAAAGAAAAAAATCCTCAAGAAAATTTCAACCACCAACTATTTACTAAATTATACATTTATAATTAGGTTCTAAGCAACTAAAAAAGCAAGATTTCCTCTTCAAAACACTCAATCAGATAATATTAATGAAATTTGTGTCATTTCCATGTCATTCTCATTCTATTCTATTCTTCTACTTTGCATCAATGAAAACTTTATTCATAAACCCTAAAAAATTGCTTATACCCTAATTTTAACCAATTAATAGCAATAAAAATTAAGAACCCATGAAAATATTTTTTAAAAAAAAAAGAAAGGGAGGATGGGAATCTCATCTATCCTCACCCCGAGTTGATTATATTCTTTACTAACCCTCTTTCGTTGGATTGTTGGATCCTCGTCCCCAGCTAATTCACTTCTTTGCTAAACCTCTTGTCATATCTTTTAGTGTATTTTCACACACACACACACACACACACACACACACATACATATGTAATCTAATGATTTCCTGCCTTGAAGGCCTTTTATCAAACACATTATGACCAACAACCACATACCAACATAATAAACTACAAACCACTCAAAAAATAACCATGGGGCAAGAAAATTTAAAACTTAGATTGAAATCTCCAAATCCAACAATAGCCTAAAAATTAGAAACTCAAAACCCAAATTCTAGCTTAAATTAAGAACAACCAAGGAAATGAAGTTTCCTTACGAGTAGGTGAACCAGATGCTCAATGCTAGAGACATCATAGTGCAAAAGGCACCTGAATGCTCATCAGAGCATACGAAGGGCTTGAAAAAGACCAACAATTCCATCGAGAGCTTTTGAATATTTCTCTTTCTAGGGAATTCTCTTACGTAGTGTTTGGATCCAAAAGAAGAGAAAGTAAGGGAAGGAAAAGGATGGGAAAGGAAGGGTTGAGCCTTTATTTAGATAATCAAATTTTATTAAGTAAATGAAAAGGAATGGCAATTTGATGAACCTTGATTTGGCTAGAGAAGGGAAAGAAAAGTAAATGATATAAAATAATATGATTTACCAGTTATACCTTTATTATTAATTAAAAAATTGAGGGCATTGTAGTCCTTTTAAAAGTTATAAAACTTTTTGGAGTTTCTCTCTCCCCGGCACCCAAGTTGGGATGGGGAGAGGGTTCAAGAAAAATAAGGTTTTGGAGGGTCAGATTTAACCCTTCATTTACTTTCATTAAATACAAAACTTTTATTCAAAGTAAGGTATACTTTAAGGTTAACCATCCTTAACCCTCCATTTATTTTAATTTCTCTCATAAACCCTCAATTCAAACACTCTTTGGGTTTTTATATTTCCAAAATAAAAACAATTGTTTTCAAAAGAACCCTCCAATACTTTTATTTAATTCACCTTTTAATTTTTAATAATGTATTAAAATTGCACCTCCAATATATAAATATATTATAAATATATATATATATATATATATATATATATATAAAGGATTGGGATGATGTACTAACTTATAATTTCATATTATATTAAAAAAATAACATTACATTACAAATTTTTTAAAAATTATGATCAAAAATTCTTTTCTAATAATTTTATTATGTGGAATTTTTTAAAATAATTTATTTTTTTTTCAAAAATGATAATTAATAGCTGAAAGCAAATTATGCCTCTAATAAATTTTTTGAATAACATATTGTGTCAACAAATTTGTGCCACTAATACTTTTTATCTAAATAATATGATAAATAGTGATGGAGCATTTTTCACACTTAAATATAATTTTTAAAAATTAATAGTTATAGTGTTGGATTTATTAGTTAGTCACTATAAAAACTATTTTAAAAAAAAATAGATGAACATGCACTTATAGTAGTAAATTCAAAAATTTGCCCCTAAAAAAATCTATAGCAACTCATATACAAATCAACTACTATAGATATGATGAGATTCTAATCTGCAATAACGAATTTGAAAATCCGTAGCTGTAAACATTTACAGTAGCTAAATTTCGTCATTACAGCCCAACTTTGTTACAGTATATAAATTAGAGTTTCCTCATTAATTTCCAAAAAAAAATATATATATTTTCTTAGTTTTTTTTAATGCAAAATTTTATTTATTTTTTTCTCCAAAAAAAAACTTTTTAAAAAATGATTAATACAATCTGTTGAAAATGACAAAAACTACCATTCTTTAAAAAAATAATAATAAATAATATAACCAATTTATGAATGATTCCATCGCATAAAATTAATTTTTATAAAGTTAATTTTGCTATATGAGATTTTGATCAAAGAGACATTGAACAAAATAAAATTTTTGGTTATTAGATTGAAATAAAAATTATTGAATTCTTAAAAATTTAAATTTCATAAACAAAATTGATTTATTTTTTAGAAAAAAAAAAACTCTTCCTTAAACTCTTCCTTTTTAGAGTTTCTCTCTCCCCGGCACCCAAATTGCGATAGGGAAAGGGGGTTCAAAAAAATAAAGTTTTGGAGGGTCAAATTTAACCATTCATTTACTTTCATTAAATAAAAAAATTTATTCAAAGTAAGGTATACTTTAAGGTTAACCATCCTTAACCCTTCATTTATTTTAATTTCTCTCATAAACCCTCAATCCAAACACTCTTTGGGTTTTTATATTTCCAAAATAAAAACAATTTTTTTCAAAAGAACCCTCCAATACTTTTATTTAATCCACCTTTTAATTTTTAAAATGTATTAAAATTGCACCTCCAATATATAAATATATTATAAATTAATATATATATATATATATATATAAAGGATTGGGATGATGCACTAACTTATAATTTCATATTATATTAAGAAAATTACATTACATTACAAATTTTTTAAAAATTATGATTAAAAATTCTTCTCTAATAATTTTATTATGTGGAATTTTTTAAAATAAATTTTTTTCCAAAAATAATAATTAATAGCTGAAAGCAAATTATGCCTCTAATAAATTTTTTGAATAACATATTGTGTCAACAAATTTGTGCCACTAATACTTTTTATCTAAATAAAATGATAAATACTAAAATAGTGATGGAGATCATTTTTCACACTTAAATATCATCTTTAAAAATCAATAGTTATAGTGTTGGATTTATTAATTAGCCACTATAAAAATTATTTTTTGAAAAATAATAAATGAGCATGCACTTATAGTAGTAAATTCAAAAATTTGCCCCTAAAAACACATCTATAGCAACTCATATACAAATCAACTGCTATAGATATGATGAGATTCTAATCTATAGTAATGAATTTAAAAATCCGTAGCTGTAAACATTTATCAGTAGTTAAATTTAGTCATTACAGCCCAACTTTCATACAATGTATGAATTAGAGTTTCCTCATTAATTTCCAAAAAAAAAACATTTTCTTAGTTTTTTTCTAATGCAAAATTTTATTTATTTTTTCTCCAAAAAAAAACTTTTTAAAAAATGATTAATACAATCTGTTGAAAATGATAAAAACTACCATTCTTACAAAAAATAATAATAAATAATATAATCAATTTATGAATGATTTCGTCGCATAAAATTAATTTTTATAAAGTTAATTTTTCTATATGAGATTTTGATCAAAGAGACATTGAAAAAAATAAAGTTTTTGGTTATTAGATTGAAATAAAAATTATTGAATTCTTAAAAATCTAAATTTCATAAACAAAATTGATTTATTTTAAAAAAAATACTCTTCCTTTTATTATCCACAAAAACAACGTTCAGATGTCAAACTTATAAGAACAATAATTGGTTTGGACTTTATGAAATCCTCTCTCTCTCTCTCCTTCTCTTCCTTTTGATATCCACAAAAACAACGTTCAGATGTCAAACTTATTCGAGGGAAAGTTAGCAGAGCAATTTCCCCATCATTGGTCAAGTCGTCATGTTAAGATAGATGGAAGGTGATTCATCTATAGGCGTGAGGTTAGACTCTAAACAAGCCAACAGCACCCTGACTTGATCCCTTTCATTAACACCATTAGAAATACCAGATTAAGTTGCACAATCACTTTTCATGTTGGAAAGTTTAACAACTCAATCTGCTTCAATTAATATAATGTTTTTAATACGATATAATATTATATTACAAATATTATATGTTATAAATATATATATATATATATATATATATATTGTGATATATTTATATTTTGAACTTTCTTTAATAAATTTTTTTAAATGGTCACCTAACTTTATTATTGTTTCAAATCGGTCGTCAAATTTCAATTTGAATCAATTTGGTCATCTTTCTTTAATTTAGTTACACAGGTAAGTCACTGCCCAATTTTCCGCTCCCCTTTGCTTATGTGTCAATAAGAGATGTCCATTTATCCTCTAGCTACCATCTCAATATACTCAATTGGTGCCTCCACGTCAGCAGCAAGTGGACACGTCAACAACTAATGCCACATCACTATAAATGGTGGGCTACGTCAACTTCAGCTTCTTCCCCATTTCGCCACACACCTTGAGAGATACTCATGGCGCACCTGGGCAATAGGAGGATATACTCAAATGGTGAGGCCTTTTCAAGCACCCAATTAAACTCATATTAAAGGAGGAGAATTCTCTACCCAAATGAGATCACATTGGAGGAGGATCAGCTTATAGGACACATTTCACGAATTTCTTTCTACTTTGTAAATTTATGTTCTATCCATGTGTAAAGAAACTTTAGAAGGGATTGTTTACTAGTCTCATATATTTTTTTCTAAAAGTGTTAAATGGGAATTGTTTCAATTCCTTTTTTCGTATATCACTTTTGATGTGTCTGAAATTTTCATAATACCCTAACAAGTAAGATGATCTTTTTTTCTAAGTGAATTTTAATTGACTAGTTACCACTCATCCTCTATGAGTAGATGGAAATTGTTTAAGTTCCCTAATGTTATCCTTTGTGTCAGATAAAAAAAACTTGTTTGTTTGGATGAATGAGAGAAGACATAAACAAATTATGCAGTTCGATTTTTCATTAGTTACATATTGTTGTTTATTTTATTAGGTCCCTTATTACAAACTATTGTTTTGTTTGGATGAATGGTATTTTGTTTGGATGAACTTGTTTGTTGGGTCCCTTTATTACAAATTGCTGCTAATTTTGTGAAACTAAAAGAGATATGCAAAGAATAATTCATCACAGCAGCATAAACCTGGTCATTGAGAGGGAAATAATAGGAGATGCAAGCGTACACGCCGATCAAGCACTAAAGTGTCCATGAAGGTAGGGTATCGATCCATAATGAAAATCAAGAGTACTAGTACTAATCCTAACTCCGAAAGCTAGTTTAACCAAAAGTTATGATATATGCAAATAAAATAAGAAGAAAAGAATAGAAAACAAGAATAATAAAATGAAATCGGTTGAGAATCAAGGGGAAACTGGATGATCGGGCATAGAGTCCCTCTAGGGTTTTATAAGTCCAGGATAAAGGTTGTATAAGTATAAAAATCATATTTGAACTGAGAGAAATCCTAAAATTTACTAACCTCTTGCAAGGGTAACTAGCAACTAATTTAATACAGTTTTGATACAGACATCCCACAACCGCATCGCACTCTATAAAATCTCAATATGGATTAACAAGAATTCATAGGTAGAACAATTAAAACCCCAATGTGAAAGACATTGCCCCTAGTCCCATACAAAATAGAAATGCGATTTCTCCAAAAATCTATTTCCTACGATTGCAAAAAGCATGGAATTACTTGCTAATTCATTCAGGAGGATTGAGAAAGGAGAACTCTCAACTCGAAAGTATCCCATTACTAGGCTTACTCACAATTTCCTCCATTCGCATCTTGCCTATGCTAGGTGGATATTTCTACTCGTCATAAAGCACATCCTACAAGAAAACTAGTGTTGTCACCTTAATAGTGTTCAAAACATTGAAAACACGCAATTGGATTCAAATAATATAGATTGCAATTAAGAAAATATTAAAGCATAAAGATTTACAACCAATCTTAAAATAGAATAACTCTAGAGTTCATCTATGCCCAAACATCTATAAAGTTAGCTATCTATTTAGGGAGGGCAAGAATCCAAACAACAAGTTGCAATTTAGAAATAAAGAAGATATGAAAAGCCCCCTTCTCAATTGCACCGAGAGATGATTGCCATAGAATGCTCAAGGACCTTCTACAAACACTAGCCAAGATAACCCTTAACGGCTGTAATCTCTCTAATCCAAGCTGGGTGGGTTGATTCTCTCTCTTGATTAGACTCCAAAGCCCTAGAGATCCACCCTCTTTATTTCCCAAAGCCTTGCCATTAAATAGAACAAAAGATACCCTCAAAACCTTCTTTAGAAATGTTTATACCCTAGACACTTACGAGCTACTTACAAGCTTAAGAACGTGGCATGAAAGGAGCTAGGAATGGTGGATCGTGAGACTTATGAGATCACTTACGGTGGTAAGTCGCATCTGTAAGGTCTTATGTTTGGTGTTATGGTCCATCTTACAACCGTAAGCTTCTCTAGATAGCCCTAGCGACCACCCTTACGGGTGTATGTTATACTCGTAAGCTCCTCTAGAACAGTCCTTGCCGTCTTTCTTACAGGATTAAGTCTTGCTTGTAAGGTCCTCTAATTGTCCTTATGCTCCTCCTTACGGGCATAAGCATGCCCACAAGGTTTTCTAAAAGAGTCTTACAACCATGAGGTGCTTGTAAGTGAATCTGTCTTTGGCCTATTTTTCACTGATTGATGCTAAGAGAGCTTCAACTTCATCATTTTGGCTCTAGGATGCTTATTTTAGCTCTCTTTCTCAACCTTAAATGTTGTTCGAAACCTAAGAATACAAAATACACCATGTTTAACATTGAATTCCATAATACCTAATGAGTGTACAAAATGATATTAAATGAACTATAATTGTACACTCATCAGGAAAATAAAGACAGATGAAAATAAATAAATAAATAAAAGAATAGACAATAATCAAAAGATTTTCAGTTTCATTAGAAGATAGGAAATGCATGTTTTCACAAAACTGGTGAAAAAAACCAGTGAGAAGTGTTGAGAATTGTTCATTGTGACATGTTTTTGACTTCACAACCATACATTGTGGTACACCTATGTAGTAGAATGTGTTACTTCCCATTATATCTGCCACTTCCTCCAGGTGGTACCCAAAATTTTCTTCTCATTGCACCATCTCGTTCTCTATACCTTTCTTCACCATCCTTATCTTCCCTTGAGGCTTAAGTACTGGAAATTTTGATGTAACATGTGTATTTGTTTTTTTACTCGTATGTTGTGGCTTTGCATTTGTGCTACCCTTTCCTCCTATGACTTTCATTTTTTGCCTCCCTATGATTGTCTCATTTGCTGGCTATGAAGCCATGTCTTGACCTATCTTAGATGCATCAATCACCTATAGCCTATAGGGAAACCAAAACACTTTTGATGATTATCAATGTGGAACTCTTGAGGTTTTTAAATCATTTTTGACTTACTTGTGAGTTGGGGTCTTCAAATGCCTGAGTTGATTCATTTTAGGTGCTCCTACTCCAACTCTGATACTTTAAAGTTAAACATGGCCAAACAAATAAATAAATTTATTCGGATCAAACTTTTAATAATCCGAATCTTATATTAACAGAAGGAGGTTGACTACCTAAAAAATGACATTTCACAAGCCAGTAATCAGATAGGAATGCATAATTAAAGATTGCATTACCTGTACATTTGGTAGAATTGAGTGATCATGGCTTACCTATTGTCTGGTTGGGTGCTTCTTATGAAAGAAGGAACCTTTGAATTTTAAAGTGTCATAAGATAGTTTCAACTTGAAAAAAAAAGTTAACTGGCTTTAAATAATAGATAGAAAAATGTAAACATGTAAAATACATGTGTACTGCATTCTATAGGTGCATTTGTTCTCATTGGATCATTTTGGTTCCCACTAATGAAGGCATCAACCTTACAAAAATTTTCTTATTTTAGACATTAATAATTAGTGGTTATCCTGCCATCAACCTTTCATAAAAAAAAATATAAAAGAGAAAAGAGTCTAGAATTCAATGTCTTCATCATTTCTATTCCATTTACTGTCAATAACAAGTATTAGCTCCTCCAAATTACTATCTAATGCACTCATTTCCTCTTCTCACTCTATTTCTTCTAGTACATTTTTTGTTCCAACAGGCCCACTATTTGCAATTCTGGCAAGCACATAAATCTCCCCATAAGACTCTACAATATTTGCCATGGCTAGTGCATCCATGTCATCTCTAATTTCCCTCAAAGCACTAGGTTTTTCTGCTCACATCCAACCACCATATTTTGAAATTAGTGACATCTAGTTTAAATTCCCTAGCCATGCTTAACAACTCAAGTCTTGATATTTTGTCTGCACAACAGAAATCAACAAACCCAGCCAACCTTTCTACAGTACTCAATTTCAAAATGCATCTTAATTGTGAACAACTCAGCATCTAGCACTAGGAAAAAGACATTCTATAGTTACAAAAATATATATATCAACTACTTGCAAGAAACTGTGATAGCATAAAAAAGCCTAACCAAAGCCTGACCAGAATAGTAAAAAAATAGCACATTATAACAAATGTCTGACCAGAACAAAACATAAAGAATGAAAAAAAGGGCTCACATTGACAGAATGTGCATTTGGGCCAGAAGAATAGCACAAAATAATTTTTTTTGGTATTTCCTACAGTAAAAATTAAATCATGCATGAAAGTTTATTGCTTTCTCTTAATTATTTTCCTAAATACAAAAAGACCAACCCGCTAAACAGACCAAACCAACACACAAAAAACGTACATCAGGCAAGATAAGGAAGCACCACACTAAATTAACAGTTTCCACATGTAAAGATATCCCCTTTCCCATTGTTTTCTAAATAACACTAAAAGAGTCAAAGTAGAAATTAATTCCTTCACTTATTTATGTACCCTACCAGCAAAAGTACAGTCAACATAACTATGTTCCAATTACAAACATTGGTACCAACAAACTATATTTTCTTATTATGCAATTTTTAAAGGTTTTTCTGTTGGGGACTGCAATAAAGGGCACTACACCATTGTCAGCAAATGTTCAACAAAGACAATACAAGATCATTAGAAACACTATATATCAAAACACAATATCTACTATACATTAAAAACCCCCATCAAAACACGACTCATGCTAATGTCAAACCTTAGCTCACATAATTTTTTAAGCCCCAACCTTACATAACACTACTCCTACCAGTACAAGCATAACATCAAAGGAAAAAAAAAGACCAAAACCTCACTTCAAGGTTTCAAGACAAGCACTTACAATACTCCTGAACTTCCTCCCTCAGTGGTCGTTTCTCCCAATTCATTACCATCACTATTGACCGTGCTTCCCTAACTCACTCTCGTCTTATCGGTGGTTGCAATGTTCTCTCACCCCTTTAAAGTACCTATTATGTTTCAAAATGGAGATCAGAGTAAGGAAAGAAGATAACCCTCTAAGGTTTTGTATTCGAAGTCGTACATCTTCCCTTGAGAATGATGATGATGATGTGGCACCGCTTTCTTAAGATGTGGACAACACTGAGCTAGGTGTTCACCCATTGCTGATGTGAAGATGCCAACTGAGCCTATTCAGCTGGCAGTGAGAGGGTGAATGAACTTCTCTGACTACCACATAAGCAAAGAGGTGCAGAAAATTGGGTAAAAGACTTGCCGGTGTAACTAAATTAAAGAAAGATGATCAAATTGATTCAAATTGAATTTTTGTGACCGATTTGAAACAAGACTGAAGTTAGGTGACTACCCAAAATATTTAGTCATCTTTAAAACAACACTTGGGATCTATAGGAACTTTAAAGAATTAGAGTAAAGTTTGAGCATTTACAACATGTGTATTTAGATGAATGGTATTTGGAAATTTCATGTTTATTCGTGTGAATAGTGTGGCCAGTATGTATATGTTGATGCTGTTGATTAAGTGTATTCTTGGAAATTCTGCATTGGTTTTGTATATGTTGGTATTATGTTACTCAGCGAAGTGAAGCGGTGCATTTGGCTGTGTTAACACAAGTTTGGTATTTGATTGAGCTACCCATGGATGTGGGCGGTGTGAATGTGTGGTGATTAATAGTGTTGGTAGTGTAGATGGTGAAAATTTAATTCCAACATTTTAGAAAAGACTAAGATGTGCACCTATAGAAATATTGTTTTATTCTAATTGTGAAGTGAAATTATTACATATTTTTATGGTATGTTCTGCATTTTTAGAGGAGTGTGTTTTGATTTCATGAGTCTTGTGGTTTGATTGATGAATCTACTTTCCATTAGTACATGTTGTGTATAGTTTACATATGATCTATCTGTTTTGCCTTTTAGTTAATTATAATTCTTGATTTCTTTTTCTTTCTTCTTTTCTTTGTGTTAGGTACTTACGGAGTTTGCAAGCTCACTATCTTATTGATTTTTTTTTTCAAATTTGCAAGAAGTAGGGATTAGTTCTAGAGTATATGATATCAAACAAGGTAGTCATTATGTTCCTATGTATGTCTTTCCCTATTAATGTAGTGACGACTTTAAATGTGTTCCTATATCTTGTATGAGGGGTGTTGTGATACCCCAGACTAAGACATATTGTATATTTTTCTTCTATTAGAACTTGGTGTATTACTATACAATTTATGCAGTTATGTCCACACGTACTTAATAAGTTATTTATCACTTGATATTTTTTTGTTTGTTTGAGGCCTTATATACAAGATGTGGTCCACTCCTTATATGTATGTGGCCGGTCTATTGATGTCCTTTACTGGATTTGGGCCACGACAATATAATATATTATATATATAATAAATTTAATATAACAAATTATAATCATATATTAAATTAATTAAATAAATGCATAAATATTTAATTTACAATTAATAAGACCTTACATATACCCTTAGATGACCACTTACTAAATGTAGGTTTACAAATCCCTCAAGCCAAAAGCTAAAATCATACAATTCAGCATTTCAGACATATCCAACTGAAAATTAGATTTGATTTTGCTATATTTTTGAATATCGCAATCCCTAAAATCCATTGTATTTTCAATTACACCTAACTAAACATTACACTATAAATGAGCCCTTTTATACTCAATCATTTATGTGTGTATTTTTAAAATTAATTTTTAATATATTTGATTTTTTGCAGGTTAATTTTGCTATTTAAGAGGGTAAATTTTTTAGTAAGTCACTAAACTTTGGCTCATTTTCATTTGATCACTGAACTTCAATTTGTATCAATTTGGTCACTAAACTTTAATTTCATTTCACTTGATAGTAAATCAAGATATTTCAACCTCCAAATGAATGTTGTGGCTCTTTTTCGATGACGTGGACACCTCAAATAGACTTAATAATGTGTTAATGGGAGGGCTGACTTAGATTTTTAGACAGCCATGTAATCAATTGGGGGTTGAAATCCTTGATTTATTACCGGTTGAAATCAAATTAAAATTAAATGACCAAATTGATACAAATTAAAGTTCGGTGGTCAAAGTGAAAATGAACCAAAGTTTAGTGTCATACTAAAAAATTTACCCTATTTGAAGATGTCAAGTGAAGGGGCCTCTCGAAAGAATCAAATAAAACCTTTGAGGTTTTAGAGGGTAATAAAAATGGCTAAATTCTTAAAAATTTAAATAAATTAATAAAATTTATTTAACAAAAAACATAGAACTCTGGGGATTTTGCAAACCTATTCAATCATCTTATCAATTTATAGGAATTGCTTTGGACTTTATGCACTTCTTCCTTTCTACTCCATTCCTATTTTTTGAATAAGACTTATTTCAACATTAGTTCTTATTCCAAAAAATAAAAAATCACATATAATAAACAATACAAAACTACAATATAATAATATTATGTAATATAAACATATAAAAATTACGTTATAATATTGATAAATTTTGAATTGTCAAACGAATCTTTATTAAAAGAACGAACTCAAAAAATTTAAGAAAGCTTAAAAGTCTGGGCCAAATTCAAAATGTCACATGATCAATTTGTTCCCTCAAAAGGCCTTTGGTCGAGTGATACTAGTTTCATTGTAAAAGGATTTGGTTTACGGGATACTTGTTGCAAAGTTAGAAACATACTAGTAGCAACAGATCTAGGAATTTTACATAATCAGGTCCATAAATATATATATATATATATATTAATGGCTCTTTTGGTGCTAACAAGTACCTACATGTTAACACATCCTTTATGTGATCAAATAGATTTGACATACACGTACATGTAAATAAATTTTTGATCATGCAATAGTAACAATAGTTAAAATGCTACAATCACAAATAAAATTATTTTACAACTGATCCTCGATGAGTTTTTCAGATTCTGAAAATAATGCATAATTTCATCATTGCTAACACCATCAAATACACCTTTTTCAATATATGTTATCAAACAATTATTCAACCACTGATCACTCATTTTATTTCACAAATCACTTTTAATTAATTTCGTTGCAAAAAAAAAACTCACTCCACAATTGTTGTAGCCACAAGTAAAATTAATGCTAACTTCAATATCAAATATATAAGTGGAGAAACTCAATATTTCTTGGTCTCTACCATCTATTCCGAAAGCTCTCTTGTTCCATTTAAGTTAGCAAACCTTTCATCCCCTTGTACATCCACATATAATTTCAAGTTGATTTTTGAGAGGTATAGCTCAACTGTAGAAAATTTACATGCATAAAATTTATCCATCTTTAGCAACTTTTCTTTATCAAATGCATAAAATGAGTTTCTTGAACTTAAGCAAGCCCCACAAAGTAGTAGTTCAGTGTTTACTTCATTAAAACTATTGTTGATCTCTTGAAGTTTCATATCAATCATGGCATAAAATAGATCAACTTGATATTGGTGCAAATTGCTAACTTGTGGTGCTTTACAACGCCTTCCTTTAATATATGCATCTTCCATGTTCGACATTTAAATTTTGATCTTATTGCAAAATGAAGAAACATCATTCATCAAATCTCTCTATCCATCAACTCTCTTTTTTGTAATTTTTCTTTGCAATTTTAAAAATTAATATAGCATTTATGATGTCTTGGTCCCTTCTCTACAAAGCAAAATATAGTTCTTTTGTAAACCCCAAGATTGCCACCATTAAATGTATGCAAGAAATAAAATCAAATGACTCTAGTAGTTCCAAGAGACGATGTGCTTCTGCTTTTTTATTTAATAAGTGCCATCCTTTTCAATGTCTTCAAGTACATTCACAATTGAAGAAAACATGGCCCATTACATTCAAGAGTGAAGCATAATGAGAACCCCAATGGATATCACCGGGCCTCTTAATACACATTTCTTGGTTTAAACCTCAGCTAATTTGCATTTCACTATTAATCAATGATTCTATAACTTTATTTGCATGTTGCTCTTTAAGCTTATCTCAATGCTTACAAGAAGCTCCAATCACATTTAACAACCGAGCAACTAAATAAAAAAAATCATTAATAACAAAATGATTATTTGCAACAAACACAAGAGCTAACTGTAATTGATGAGCAAAATAATGAATATAATAGCCAAATTTAGTTTTTTTCATAACCAAAGTTTTTGAGCTGTTGAACTCCCCTCGCATATTACTAGCACTTCATAGCCTTGACCTCGAAATTCTTGAGAAACTTAGTTGATGCTCTAAAAGCATAGAACTAATGGCATTGGTAAGTGAAATTGCCGAAGTATCAGAAACATGGGTAAGCCCGATAAATCTCTCCACAACAAATCCTCTTCTATCCACATAATGCAAAATCAAATCCATTTGCTATTTACAAGACACATCATGAGATTCATCAACTAAAATCTCAAAAAAAAAGTATGTCCAAGATCATCAATTATAGCTTTGGTGGTCTCTTTTGCAATTGCATGCACAATGTCTTTTTTGATTCAAGGGGCAATCACTTTTTTTTTATTTCCTGGAGCATTATGTAATACGATACTACCCACTTCATCATTATGTTCTCCATAAAAGTGTAGAAGCTCAAGAAAATTCCCTCTAATGCTTGAATTTTCATGTTCATCATTGCCACAGAAAGGCAATCATTGTCTTAAAAGAAATCTAACACATTCAATAGGGACATTCAATCGGATTTTATACTTAGTTTTAGCCAAATATGTTTGCCTATCAAGTGCAGAATGAATAGATTGAGATTGCTTCATCAAATATTGACATTTTTTAATTGCCATATTATGTGCACTTGTAACATCATGAACACCAAGTCTTGATTTTTTTTATTCCATGATTTAAATTCTTCACTTGAAAAAGAGTCAAAGCCACCTTGAATTTTAATTTCTATTTTAAATAAATAACAACATAGAAAAAATGGTGCTTCTTCTTTTATACTATATTCCAACCTATCTTGAAATTCATCAAACCAAGCAGGGTTGAATCAGTGCAATCTTCCTCCAATATTTCTTTGTTGAAAATCATGATGACGAGGTTGACAAGGGCCTTTTTAAAAATAAGCTCTTCTAACTTCATCGAGATCATTTGGATGGTAAATTGCAATCCCCAATCGTTCCCAAGGATCAATCGGGAAGATCATTCAAATCAACTCTTTTTCCTTAATTGAAGAAGTTTGTGATTTCATACTAGAATCAATGTTGTCAAATATTGATTGGGAAATTGATGAAGCATTAGATATAACTGTAGCTAAAGCTTGGTTTTTTATAATATCTCGACATAATTCACTGATTAAATAAATAAATATATAAAAATAAATTATGAATCTATGAGTATATGCTTATTTCAATAATATATAATAAACAAATCAATTATATAGTATATAATTCATGTGTTCATTAATCAATCAACAAATTCAAGAATATATCTAATTGAAATTGTGAAACTTCGAGAGGAAAAACTAATATCAATACATCTTCTATGTTATTGAAATCTAGTCCAAGAATAAATATTCAAATTTTGGACTTCAACAAACTATTAATTTAAATTATTAAATCTACACATTTGTTGCATTTGCAAGTACTTGAAATAATAAAACAACTAAACAAACACCATTTAATGAAAATCCCTCACTAATTTAACAACAAAAGATTTAAAATTAGGCAAAAATTAAAAAGTTAGGTCAAACTTTTACAGATGGAGGAGAGTAAAGCTTCCTCTTTAAGAGCTACTACCTTGATCTTCTCTTAGTCATGGATCGATCCTTCAGTCAAATACTACTTCAATGGAAAGTAATCCTTCAAATAAATTAGAAAACAATTGATCAAATATAAATACATAAAATTGGGTGAAAATTAGAATGAAATATATATCCATAAATGCAAATGATCATTCAAATAGGTTGGAGACTGATCAATGATCAAATATAAACTCCATTTGATTTCACAGTAGGAGCATGGGCTCTATAGCAGGAATCCCGTGTTTGAAAGTGAAATATGAAGATAATGACAATAAAATCATACATTGATTGTTTTGGTTCAAAGTATGAAATTTAGACACATAAATTTACATTAAAAAATTCGGGCAACACAAACAACTTCCCTACATAACCCTATGTAAAAAATTACTCTATAAACAGTAAAGTTTCCAACCTTTACAAAGCAATAAATATAAATAAAATTACAAAATCAAAGAATTTTAGGCTTCAAGCATTTAGTAAATAATCACAATTTCTCAATACTCAATTTCACAATCATGAAAAATTCCAACTTTTTCACATATATATAGAACAAACAAAAGATGAAAAAAAAAAACTAGCCGAAATTCATGAATACCAACCTGAAGTCAAGTACTACAACACAAGTCTGCTCCTTGCCCTTGATGAGCTTATAGATGAGAAAAGAAGAGAGATGCCAACTGCTAAATCAATCACATCTTTCAAAGTTTTAAGTTTGTATGGAAATAGAATAGTGCAAAATTAAATAAAATTTAGATTATCAAAAAATTCTCAATTCTAAGATTTTGAGAGCTCGAACTATCTAGCACCACTGCATTAGCGCCTCCACAAAGGCAGAGTAGTAAAGCAAAGCAAAGCAAAGGCAAACTGCAAACAAGGCAATTGGGCAAACTCTCAGTGGACAAGCATTAAAGTCAAAGTCTAGAAGCATGTTTTGATTTACATTAATTGATTTAAAATATTGGCAAAGGGCTAAATGTGTCATGTATTTTAGTATTTAGTAGGGTCCATATTATAAAGTTTTAAAAAATTAGGCTCAATTGCCACCACGGTCCATAAGAGAAGTGGCCCAAGTGGGATTCCAATTTATATCAAACATGGGGTCCATGCCTTTGATATATTATATATGTATATATTTAACATAATTATAAAAAGTCCATAGATCTCACTTCATATAACATGGAGCCTCCTACGCATACTAGATGTACTAGTGCCAAGAGTCCTTGGCCATAGGTGAAGGCTTGCAATCCAATCCCTATGTTGGACGAATGAGAGTGGGTGGGCATGTTATCATTACTTCTAGTGTGCACACCCCAAATTGTACATGTGTTTACATATTTTATAAATAATAATAATAAATAAATAAATAATCGATCCCGTTCAGGTCATTAGAAACTTCATCAGTTTAAAGCCTTAGATGAGGTGAGGTCATATCAAAATAAATGTCATCAAATCAAGATCAAAAGTACTGTACTGAAATCTAAAAAAGAGTGTTTGAAAGCAAAGAAACATGCATTTTTTCTTGTTTGGACTTTCCAAAGGAGGCACGGGAAATTTGAAGGAGCTTGGAAAATATGATTGTGTCACATTATGGATAAGATATTTTTTAATATTACTTTTAAAAGAAAGTTTTTTTCCCCCGATCTTATAAAAATCAATTTCTTTAGTATGAGCCCACATACATTCATTAAAGTAATAATTTAAAATTATAAAAATATAAAATAAGAACCTTCAACAGCATTAGTTTAGAATTTGTGCATTTCAACCACCAATATTATAAATAAATAAACAAAAATTAAATTAAATAACAAAAGACCAAAATAAAATATAATGCAATTCCATTTCATATTATTGATTCACAAAACAAGTTTGCAAAAATTTCATTTAAATTAATACTAAGAAATGAATTTATACCTTTTTAGTTTTTCTTTTATTTTTTGCCTATTGCTTATCACAGAAAAGAATAGCAAGTGAAAGAAAAATCAAATAAAAACACATAAATTTACATTGAAACCACAAAATTGGAAAAAATCACAGGTAGATTAAATTGGATTCAATTTAATAAATTTGTTCCATCATAACAGAATCTAAAATATTTTTAAATAATCTCTAGGGTAATTATAAGTCTAGTTGTCCTAAATTCAATCTGAATTTTGACATGACTCTGCTGCTTCTTCAATGTTATATGATTGTCTAAATTCGATATGAACAAGTCCATATTAAGGTTGTTAGACTCGATCCGGTAATTTACTAGATGAAGTCCAAGGGTCAAGGGTCAAAGGTTCAACCAGAGTTGAACCGGCATCAATAATGAAATCTTTAAAAATATATTACAATAATTAATAATTATAAAAATATAATATAATCTTTATTTTTATAAATAAAAACCATAATTAATTAAATTTAAAATTTAAAACTTTTAATTTTATATGCATCCTTAATTTTCTAAAACTATAAATATTTATAAAAATGAAAATAATAAATAAAAATCTCAAATCCACCAGCGCCTCTCAAGACTCACAAAACAACTACCCCTCCTCCCCTCTCCTCTCTCCCCTCCTTCTCTCTCTTTCCCAGCTTTGCTTTTGCTTCTCTGTCTTCCTCTTTCTCTATCTCAGTACCCTAACCAACCCCTCTTTCCACACCATTGTTTCTTCTTCTCTCTTCTTTATCTTCCTCTTTCTCTATCACAGTAATCTTACTAACCCCTCTCTCTCTTAGCCCAGTGTTGCTCATCCTTCACTCTCTCAGTCTATCTATGTTTGTCACACCCTAACTAATGAGCCTAGCATGTGACAACCATTGGGACAACCCAAGGAGAGACACCCACAACACTTAACCCTGGAGTCATCGCAAGGCTAACAAAATCCTTGGAATGAGAAACACTAAACAGAATATATGAAGTAAGGAACACAAATGTACATAGAGAAGGTAACAATATAATAACCTAACAGTAGAGTTCAAGAAATATACTAATCGTAGATACAACAAAACCTTTGAGGAACTAGATAAGCAAACAAACCATACATACAAAGTTCAAACACATTAGTGGATCCATGTCCTTATACAACATGTTCATGTTCAAAAGATAAACATACTTAACACTAGAAATGAGTGCAGAAAGAAAGATAGTGAATGCCCATCACTTCACTTCACCGCTAAGCAAATCAACACTAGAGCGTGGAAAGAAGAAAGAAAGGTGAGTAACCTAAGTCACTCAGTGAGTGAGTTAACACAATTCTGAAAGAATATAAAATCGAGTAGAATAAACATCATCTTTGAAAGATACGAAAATTTTCATAGCATGGTATAAATATAGGTGAAATTCATAACCATTAAAAATAATACATTGCCTCAAATCAGGGTTTCAATTTCAACACAATCATTTCCAAGAATAATACTCGTTTATGAAACATCAAACGTGAAACTTGTCATAAAACTCATTTTTTCCAATAATATGAGGCAACAATGTACAAGAGTTCAACATAATAATCACAAAGTCTCAAATAAAATAATGCATCTCAGTAAGTCTAAGAATGGTCTAGAAAACCATCTAAACTATAGTCGTGGTTGTGGCTAAGTTTAAAGCTGCCAAGGCCATCTTGTCCTTGACATTGGCCCACCAGTTCTGTATAGTGACTCGGAAATCCCGATGTATCATCTAGTCAGGGCTCTATGCACCACCTGAGCTGAATAAGCAAACCAGGTCCTCCACGCCACCTCTAAAGGCTGGCCAGTGGAGACCCCCTACTGCAGCAGGCGGGTTATAACCCCAACACCATCAAAAACCACCTGTAGGTGTAACAATAATATAATCACCACAATATACAATTGGTCCATATCTAGGATGATGTCCACAAGCCAGGAATAACTCTCATTCCACATAGATGAATATCACAAGCATTATATGTTTATAAGGCTCATACTTCATTTCAAGTTTGATAAATCAATATATATATATATATATATATATATATATATTCATAGATATATATTCATCAAATATCAAGACTCTAGCTCATTATTCAATAGTATAGAGATTCATCAAAATATTGTTTCACGATGATTAAACTATGGAAAACTTGTAATTAAAACCATGAAAATTCATAAATGACATTCCAAAAGAATTATATAACATAAACCCCACCCCCCCTCCTTTCTCACAACTTAGGAGAGAAATCCTCAGGCACACTACTCCTCTACCACCTAACCAACCAAAACAAACCAAAACGAGGATCAAGAAATAAACAAAGCAACCCGAGAATGAAACCCTAGGTCACGATGACATGCAACTCTAAATCGAATCAAGGGCTGGCTCAAAACTGGTTTCCAAGGTTTCCAAGGAGTTTCTAGGGATTATTGGCTTCAACCCTAACCAAGGATACAAGTAAACAAGCAAGGTTCACTATTGCTACAGTAATCAATAACCCTAAGACGAGAATGGTTCAATGTTGCACTTGATCTTTGAATAAAAACATAGAAAATCATAATCTCAAGTTCTAATAACAACAAGCAACCATGAAGAACAAGGTTCAAGCCTTTCAAGGTTATTCCCTAACCCTAGATCCATTCATCCACCAAACAACAAGGGAGGAAGATGGAGTAAGCTTACCTAAGCTGAAGGAGAAGGATGATGGATCTTGGAGCTCCAACCTAACAAGAAGAGGGAGTTCATCCACCTTCCTTCTTGCCCCGAAAGGCACCAAAGAATGAGAGGAAGAGAGGTTGAAAAAAGGGTAAGTAGAGGGGGAAAGAAGAAAGGGTTAATGGCTAAACAAAGACCAAAAATACCCTTGCTTCGAGGTTTGCAAAAGCTTTAAAATGGCGTGTACACATCTACACGGCCGTGTATCTCATCTACACAGTTGTGCATCGCCCCGTGTAATTACTACAGTGGGATTAATTTCTTGAATGATCACTAAACTTTGCTTTATTTTCAAATTGATCATCAAAGTTCAATTTGAATCAAAACAGTCATTGATTTCTAACTTGTTTTCACCGGCGGGTCATTCGGTTGTCTCCCGTTCCCCTATTCTGATGTGGCCACTAGAGAAGGTCACTCAGCAGTCCAACCACACACCAGGAGCTAATGTTGCCATCCGAGTTATTTAAAATCCTCCACATCACTGGGGAGGATTCCACCTCAGCCAGTGTTCTTCTTCTTCCAAATGAATGGCAATAATGGCATCGGAGGCCAATGGATGCCATTGATAAGAAGATCTTGGTGCTTCCTTCAGTACAGTAGGTGAAATCGCCCATGGAGGAAGGCCTTTGAGTATCCCGATGGTGGTTACTGCAGGGAATGAAGTGTGGGAAGTCATTGTCAAAAACCCCTAATTCCTTCTCATTCTTCATTGAGCGCTTCGAGGAGTCTGTATGAAAGCCCGTGGGAGAGGAACTGTAGTTTGAGTGGGAGAGTGGGAGAGTGGGAGAGTGGGAGAGTGGGAGGGGTTGTAATATGAGTTATTAGGGTAAAGTGTCAATTTTGGGTTTCTTCTTTTCTTATTTTTTTCGTTTGATATCGAATGTCTTGATTGTAATCTAAGTTATTGGGATTGAATTTAATGTGCATTGTTCAGATTATTAACCAGGATCCACAGTTTTTTGTCTTATATACTATATAATTTTGATTAAGAGGTTTTAATTACCATAATGACACCTTTTGTCTTGGTTAGTGGAAAATTTACACTATCATACAATTGGAGAAATTTCTTGAATGACCAGAATGAATGAATTGGCTAGAGTTGTATGTCATTTTTAATCTGTACATAATATGCATAATTTGTAGACATAATATGAACATGACTGGGAGAATTTAATGTGCAACTATAATATGCACTGACACACCGCTTTGCGTGTGTGTACCGCAAATGCACGGGTTGTCAAAGTAATAAAGTACCCTGGTGAGTGGGTAGTCGTATCCATAGTGAATAGTGATCAAAAACACAAGAATTGTTATTTAACTATGGTGAAGATGATTCAAAAGTGGTGTGAACGATATCAATGCAAATATAAATAAAAAGACTAAGAAGGAGGCGCAATAAAATGATAGGAAAGGCAATCGATAGAAAGTGAGGCACCCGGACATTGCTCACCCTAGGACTATTGTTTCAAGTGCAAGACCAATCATTATGTCTCCTAACTGATGTTTAATGAGTGGTGGAAATCATAAAACACACGGTGTCAAACCTAAGTTCAACCGTGACTAACCCCACACTATGCCCCGACGGAAAGGAGTACTCTCAACGCCTCACACTATGCCAGGTTGCTTAAAGCTCTAGGGACTCCAAGTGATAAACCCTATTCCCAAATATAGATCTAATCCTTTGGTCCAGGCGAAAGATCTCTAGTCACAATTAAGCGCCAGCACTAAGGATTACTTCAACGCTTCACTCTGCTACTTGCGCAACTAAGCCCCAGCGGAGTTCCTCTCTTAGCACTTCACTCTATTGCGACCGTAAAGAACTCTTGGAACACTGAGTTAGGATAAATCACACCAGAAGGGAAAGGGGGCGTTCTGCTACCTCTTGACTCACGCTCTCAATCCTTTCCAATCTAGCTTTGTCTAACCCTCATGGTGTGTCACTCATCCACAAGGATCACCAAGATGGATTCTCAACCCTAGTGTCACTCTAAGGGAAAATCACTTCAACAAGCATTCAAGATTAGAACTCAATTAAAACATCAATTAAAGAAAGCATAATAAAAGGTCAATAAAACAAAATCATCTTAGGGTTTACAAGCCCAAGCACCCACTAGGAGTTTAGCTCTCCATGGAGCAAAATACAATCAACAATGAAATCGAATGTAAAAACATGCAATCCATAAGTAAAAACCCCCTTGTAGTCCGTATCGATGGTCTTGTGGAGTAGCCTTGTCTTCTCTAAGGGTTCCCTCGTCAAGTCTAGGGCACACTTCGCCGAATCGATGCCGATGAAAGCTCCCTCAATAACTATCCTTCGAAGGAACATGGTGTTGAAGGCCATAGAATCACTCCAAAAGCCTAGCCAAAGTCTCTCCAAACCCTAGCCGCGAGCGCCTCCAAAGATGGGGAAAATATGGAAAAAGGATTCGTCAAAGCGCCTCAAAATGTGACTTAAATAGGGCTGAAATCGGGCATCCACACAGGCGTGTGGAATTTCCACACGCCCGTGTGAATCTCTAGGAATTAGTTTTCTGTGAGCTGTAAAAATAAATGCTACATTGATTTTATTACAGTGATTTACTACGGTAAACTGCTACAATACTTCGCCAAAATGCTCCTAAATCAACACTTTTCATCAAAGGCCACATGAATGGGCACACATCCATGCGGTAGATCGCATTGCATCTTCAATAAAAGTCAAATTGATGAAGATTTTGCTAGTAATGCACAAGTCAGAAACACATGAGTGTGAGTGCCCTTGTGCCCCTCCAATTTGCATGTTCACTCTAGCACAATGGAGGTTGGCACACACTCACATGTCTTTGAGCACAACTTGTGTCTTTGCGTTTGTTCACTCCAAGATTTCATCAACAATATGCATCCACGATCTACTTTTGGTTTCTTTCTTCTACTAATGTCTCCACATTCCTACATGTACAAAAGAACACAAATACACATGTATAAGCGATAAAATCTGAGAAAAGTAATGCTCAATGTAAGAAAAGAATAATTCCTATTACTAATACACAAGCACTTATCATGCACCTTAGTGGGAGAACTAAATCTGCACATATCTAGGAGATTTTAATCTGCACATAATCTACAGACAAAATATGCATATAAAATGGTTGTATATAAAAGAAAATGGTCTTAAATCATTTGCAAGAAGTCATATAGATGTAGTACTGCATTCCCACAATATATTAAATGAGAATAAATTATTTGAATTGATGTAATAACTGAGAATGGCATAGAAATTTTGTTGCATTAAAATATAGTATGAAAGATACATACTAATGTGTTATCATACAAAAAAGTGGTAATTTCTATTTCCAGCATACTAAATAAGTTAGCATTGTACAAAATTAATTCTTCACACACAGTGGAGAATTACAAGTGTGCTGATAAAAAAATATATAAAAAAATACAAACATAACCCTCACTTGACTTAGTCATCTCCTTCTTGCCAAGAGGCCAATTTAATTCCTTTATGGGACCCAAGCTTTCTTTTTCTTTGCAGCATCACCTATAGCCATGGTTTGCATCATTTGTGAAGTATTGGCTTTGTCTCCTCTAGTATGCAATTTTTGTCTTGGTAGCCTACTCCCTGCAAGAAAGCCCTGGTGGATTGTCCCTAGTTGGCTACATTTATCACCTACATTTTAACATAAAAAATAATAGTTAATGAAATTGCATTGTGTTAAAAATGTAGAGAATGTGGCATGGGTTCTTGAGAGAATGTGGTTTGGTTTGTAGTTGAGTGATGTTGACCACCTCTAATCAAAATGGCAACCTATAAATCATAAGTCACCCCCATTACACATTTTGGGTTATGGTTAGCATCTAAAAGGAAAATAAAATAAAATAAGACAAGGAACATACCATGGTGAAATGCTCATCCAGAACTTGTGAATCCATATTGTCCATTAGATCAGTGTGCCCTTCTTCACTTTGTCCTGCATTTTGGGACACACCAGCTTCACTTCTCCCCTGGCATTTACACAGTGTCAATTCTGAATTAATACCACACAACAAATGTAGGAAAATAAAATTCAATAAAGGGACAATAACATTTACCTGTGGCTTTCCATGAAATCTTTTATGATGCTCTCTAGCTCCACAAATGTTGCATTTGATTGTGCCCCCTTGCTTACTAACCCTCCCATTTGTGTACCCTCTTCTATATTCACCCAATTCTTTTCTCCTTAATATAGTTTTCCTGCTTAACTAGTTGTTGAGGGATAATAGGTCCTTGAGTAGATTTGAGCCAAGAATCCCTATCATGGGTTGGGTTTAAAGTGTGTCTATATGTGTCCATGTAGGTGTTGGCCTTGTAATAGCTATGTATATAGCTTTCAGGTCTTTCATTGCTATAATATGTAATTGAAATTCCATGGCTACAAGGGATATCACACAACTACCATCTACATGAGCATGTGCCTTCAACTTTATCAACAACATATTGCCCATCAGGTCCTAGAACCTGATACTGGGCATCCCCCGCACCCCTCGACCATGTTGTTGTGTAACGGAAACTTAATTCCTTTAAATTTTCCAATTTTGTAATTATCCTAGGGCAGTGTGTGGATGTGATTTTCTTCATTGCGTCTCTTCTTTTCTATATCCTAATCATGAGTTGGGTTCTTATCATTTCATTCATTGTCACAATTCCCTTAATCCTAGTTTCCAAAATATGCCCATTGAAGTATTCACACATATTATTCAACAGTATGTCACACTTGAATCATGTCTGAAAAAATGGGAACTACTTTAGTGTTTGGGGTCAATGTATTTCATGTATTGAAAGGCACCTTCGGGCAAGTCTTTTATGTTGTCCATGGCTTTCTCAAATGAAGCTAGATTTGTTGATGTGGCATATCTCCAAAGTAGGTCTTTAAGGTTTTTACCTCTATAGGTTTTCCTAAAGATTAGTATGGATGTGCATAACACAAGACATGTGTTCACTATGAGGGAGAAGTTCTTCTATTGCAAGAATTAGTCCCTAACTTTGGCCAACACCCATAGACGTAACAGGAATCCCATCAAAACAATGAAAGTGTCAAACATACTAATTAAGAGACTAGAGAGATTTAATTAAATGTGTAGTACTATTTTAATACCAGAAATATTGATACATAATCAGAACAGTCTAATGAAACTAAATTAAATATGAATGCATACTAATGGCCCAAACATCTAATCTAATCTAATCTAATGACAAGAGAGATTAACTATTTGTCATAGAATGAACAATCACATAATGAATTGAGATCAATTTGCTAAAGCAAATACTAATCAAGACAGTTGTTTACAAAGAAAAGAAAATCAAGAAAGCAGAACTGACCCTCTGCCTGTCTCTCATGAAGGCCCAGTGATAGCTATTTGTCATTTGCAAGTCTTCTACCAGTAATTCCAAGAACCGTTTCAAGGTTTTCTTAGTTTCTTTGCTCACAGTGGGCCATGCAATGGGGTAGATACAATCATTTGCATCCACCCCTACTGTTGTCAGCAGCTATCCTTCATAAAGTCCCTTTAGAAACATCCATCCACACTGATGGCATTCCTATAACTTGCCAGAACACATTCTCTAAGGGGTGCCCAAGAAAACATACATTACTTGGAATACCCCTGCATCACACTTGAATTTTATTGTTGAACCTAGGTGGGTCCTCAACAACTCCAACCTATAGTTAAATAATCCAACCATCTGAGTCTCTTCATCACCATCTATAAGCCTAGTACATATCACAAAACAAAATAAGAAATGGTTTAAATAATAAAAAAAATATAATGCAAACCATCAGAATAATAGTTACAAACCATAATTAGAACCATAAAGCTTACCTTATTGCAATGTATTTGGCCCTATATGATGTTAACCTATTAATCTGAACTTCCTGATTTGTCTTCACTACTTGGATGACACCTACTATCTTCCAAGATGGGTCTGCCCTGAATTGTTTCAAATATGCTTTTGCAATCCACTCAGCAGCTGACATGTCTATTGTTGTGGTCCCTTGTGCATTCATGGTTTATATAACTTGATTTTATTTTCATTGTGGCCTCATCTTTGACCATTGATAATGCCCACAAATCAAAAGGGCAACCTCTCTTACAGAATGCCCTACACCTGTCCTTATCATTTGTCTTGAAGTTTATCACAAACTTGTGCTTAATCCCATAATTCTTGATAGTATCCTTGAACAGCTTGAAGCTCTTGAACTTCATCCCAATTTTAAAGTGGGGGTCCTTCATGTCACATTCCTCATTGAATTCAGAATACCTTGGTTTATTGGATTCTAATTCATCTTCATCAGGGGATGAGCAAGAATGCAACTCCTCATATCGTGCATAATCAGACTCCATTCCATCATTACTCCCCTAAGTTAGGAGGTTTTCCACTCACAAAAATAATTTTTCTATGTATTGCTCCAATGTATCTAGCTTCGACATCTGAGTCATTACCAAAACTCCACTCAGAGTCATGTATTTCATTGTCCTCTTCATCATGTTTCTGATTATTGTCTTTTCCATGTTAAGCAACCTGCCCTCTAAGTCACTGTTAGCATCCCTCACTTCTTCTGGTCCATGTTGTTCAACATGACATGCATTGTCTCTATTTCCATGCTCATCAAAACCCCCAGCATTGGCACCTCCACCAATTCTAACATACACATACACCTCCTCAGTGGAGTCCACATTCTGGGCCATAAAAAGTGCATCTATGTCATTTTTTATTTTCCTCATAGCTTTGAAATTAGAGCAAGCATCCAAGCACCATATACTACAGAGATCAACATTTAAATCAACATCAGGTACTGGAATGGAAGTAATTATACTGAACAAATCAACATCAGGTACTGGAATGGAAGTACTTATGATGTTATGCAGCTTATATGGATTACAAATATGAAGTTGTCAATTAATTACAATCATAAAAACATAATAACAAAATGAATATATAATAAATGAACTGGGCCTACATAAAGTACTTTTATATCACAATAATTGGTGTTCACCGAATTGGAGAGATTAATGACAAGAAAAGCTAACTAGAGTACAAAACTTGGGAAAAAAATTATTATGCTTGGAACGTAATTATAGAAGTGTAGACACCTACAACTGGACACCTTAAGTGCACAAAGTGAAAAAAAAATAGCATGAAACTTAAACTAACCATATTGACCAACTTGAAAAGATTAATGTAATCACAAACTCAGTAGCACACTATGCTTGGAAAATGAGCAAACACAAAAGGTGACCAAAGTGGAATAATTTAAAGGATACACCTACTAACAATAGCACACTATGCTTGGAAAAACATAAAAAATTTCAAACACCTATGCAGAACATAAGGGAAAAAACCATAAGGAGTAAATGTGACATGGATGCAAAAAAGCATAGGCACAACATAAAGCAATTTCATTCAATCCAAAGATGGATGACCCATAATGCAAAGACAAGTTGAAACATTATCATGATTAAGTCCACAATTTAGGGAAAAAATAATAAGCTATGCAAAACAAAAGGCAATTCATCCAATTATCTTTTCAAGAATAAACACCATCTAAAAAACATCATAAAGGAATACAACATAAATCAAAATTGTTTTAACACATGGATTGGGAAAAAAAAAAATAACACACATTCATAATACTATATCTTTACCAATCATATTTTAAATGAGGTACCATATCACTCAACAACCACAATTATAATGGAGCAACCCCCAACATAACAGAGCAAGTGCATCTAGTGGTAGACTAATTTAAAAAGAAGGAAAATAATTTTACAGGATTGCAACCAATAGACAAAATGACTTAAAAAAAATTACATGACAGTCATACAACCAAGCAAAACAACACACCTTCATAATGAACTGGGTTGCTACCTTCCTAATATAAATTCTAAAAAAACTTAGAAATACTTCTTTTGAAACTTCATAAATAAAATAAGTACATCATCATCTACAATTTCTTGGGCACAAATTTCTCCAAATTTCTCAAACCTGACAAAGCTAAACCCAGTATGTATAAGACATTACAACTTTAAATTGTGTTATTACCTTTTTGTGCTCCTTTAGTCAACAAAGTTCAACTTATCAAACAAAATTATCACATTCTACATTCTTTTAGGTTGGGAAACCAAATTAGAGGGGGCAACTCCTCAATACGCACATGTCATAGAAGACATTACAACACAAAATTATCACCAAGCAGTATAAAACACTAAACAAGGCCAAAACTCCTTAGATATAAAACCAACAAAAATGTCTTACAAAACCCCATGTCTTCAAAATCGCCATTACAGTGTAAACAATAACAAAATCTACAACCCTAATGTTAGGGTTTCCAGAAAAAAAAATCCTTATAGTACTCTAGCCCTTTCATCTCCTGGTGCGCGCTTCTCCTAGTTCACCGCCATCTCCACTTGCTGTAAAGTCACTTGCTTGATCATGTTAGAGGCTACAAAACTCTGTTGTCTCCTTCCTCGCCTATGAGTTAATGATGGTAGTCTAAGAAATCTCGAGAGTAGTGAGTGGAGAAGGTGAACATCACCAACTTCTAGGGCATTGCAGTGGTTGTGTTCCTAGAAGATGGTGATGTCCTGTGCTGATGTGGCCTCTTCGCTGGTGATGTGGATTGTTGTGGCCAGCGTGGAGAATTTGAATGACGAGGAATGCCACTTCAGATGAAGATAATCGAATGGACTGTTGAGTGACCTTCTCTAGCGGCTACATTAGAAAAATGGAATGGGAGATAACCAGATGACTAGCTGGTGAAAACAAATTTAAAATCAATGACTGTTTTGATTCAAATTAAACTTTGATGATCAATTTGAAAATAAAGCAAAATTTAGTGATCATTCAAGAAATTAACTCTACTACAGTGTTTCCTCTACAGTGCCGCTACGGCAAGTTTACCCATCTGATTTCTAGAGAGTTACACGGGAAAAAACGGAGTTACATGGCTGTATACATACCTGTGTAGTTCCTAGAAATTTTTCAAAGAGTTATATAGGTTGGTTCATGCCCAAGTACCGGCCCGTGTACCTTTCTAACCAATTTTTGAGTGTTTCCAAGGAGTTATACTAGCAAAAACACAATTACACGGCTGTATACATGACCGTGTAACTCCCTATCTGAAATTTGAATCTTTAGAGAGTCGTCCAATTGCTAAAGTACTAGTGCTACACTACTTTTCCCTTGAGTCTTTCCAAAGAGTTACATGGGCAAATACACAATCATGTATATAGCTGTGTAATTCTCTAGTCAGACACTCAAAGGAAAACAAACACAAAAATGACTACTCTACAACTGTATAACTCCCCAGACTAAACAAAACACTACAGAACAAACCCAAAAAAATAGAACAAAACTAAAGGAAAGTCCTTGACATCACAATGCCTCCCTCATTTTCTATGACCTGTTAGAACCGATCAATTTAACCAGTTCCCCGTCACACCGGCCGGGTTGTCTGGTTCTTAACTTGGGCATTTGAGGTCCGAGTTAAAGGGTATACTTGGACTGACCTCATGGCCGATTCCGAGCTGATTTGGTCAGACCGGCCAAACCAGTTAGTGTTTGACTACCTTGGCCCATACTACACCCTAGTTTGATCACTTCCCTAACACCATTAGAAAAATCACACAAGTGGCACAACCACTTTTCAAGTCATAATCTCTATTTACTCAATCCGCTTCAATTAAACTAACAAGTACCTCATTAATATCTTCATTTTTGTTACATATGATAAATTATATAAATTATATAATTTTTTAATATGATAAAATATATATATTATAAATATATAAAAATTGTGATATATTTATATATTTTGAACTATTGAACTAGGCTTCTTTAAAATAAACAAATTTAGGGAATTTAGGAACCTTTAAAAATTAGAGTCAAGTTTGAGCATTTACAGCATGTGTATTTAGATGAATGGTATTTTGGAATTACACATGTGTATTTGGATGAATGGTGTGGCCGGTTTGTTGTATGTTGGTGATTAAGTGTATCCTTGAAAATTTTGGCATTGTTTCTGCATACATAGATGTTATATTACTCAGCCAAATGACGCATTGCATTTGTTGACACGAGTTTGGTGTTGGATTGGGCTACCCATGGATGTGATTAGTGTGAATGTGTGTGGTGATGAATAGTGTTGGTAGTGTATACGGTATAAATCTTATTCCAACATATGAGAAAAGACTGTGATGTGCGCCTATAATAATATTATTTTATTCTAATTGTGAAGTGAAATATCTCATGTTTTTTTTATGTTATATTCTGGATTTTTACCTATTTATTAATTTGGAGCTTATGGTTTAAGTTTTAACATTTTAGTAACATATAATCTAAACCGTATGCAAAAAGGTACAAAAATACTTTACTCCGTTAATTTTTACTGACAAAGCATAAAAATAGATATGAATTTATCTTTTTGCTCTTATTTGCAATACTAAAACATATACTAATTAAGAACCATCCAAATTTATTTACATAGTATTTAAAAACCATTTAAGTCATAATTAAAAGTAGACTTGAATGATTCTTAATGGTTCTTAATTAGTACATGTTTTAGTAATGTATATATAAGAGTAAAAAGATAAATTCGGCTTTAAATTAACGGAATTATGCATTTCGTAACTTTTTGCAAACAGTTTTAGAGTACATAGTACTAAAATATTAAAACTAAAACCACAAGCCCCAAATTAATAAAGAGGAAAACCACAAGATAGTTTAGTACCGTTTTCCTTATTCAATATTACATATATATTAAATTTAATGCAACAAAAAAAATCATATATTAAATTAATTAAATATACAAGTTATTGTCTATTATATAATCCTTACAGATACCCATAGGGTGACCACATACTAAATTAGGTTTATAAATCCCTCAATCCAAACACAAAAATTGTAGAACATTGGATATGATTTTTTTTTGTATTTTCAAATACAGTAACCCCTAAAATCCATTGCATTTTAATTATATCTAACTAAACATTATACTATAAATGACCCTTTTATACACAATCATTTATGTGTATATTTTTAAATTAATTTTTAATATATTTAATTTTTAATTTAATTTTGTTATTTAAAGATGTCAAGTGAAGGGGCCTCCCTAAGAAATGCAAGCAAAACCTTTGGAGTCTTGGAGAGAAATAAAAATTGCTAATTCATAAAAATTAAAATAAATTAAATAAATTTATTTTAAAAAAATAGAACTCTGGTGATTTTACAAACCTATTCAATCATCTTATCAATTACAAGAATTGCTTTGAACTCTGAACTTGTTCCATTCCCATTTTTAGAATAAGATCTATCACAATATTAGTTCTTATTCCAAAAAAATTAAAAATCACATATAATAAAGAGTACAATATTATTACGATATAATAACATATTATATAATAATATTATGTAATATAATATTGATATATTTTGAATTATAGAACTAACCTTTATTCCAATGATACTAGTCATATTCTAAAAGGTTTAGTTTGTGGAATACTTAGGCTATGTTTGGTTGGGCAAGTAGGGAGGGGTGAGGGGGTGTTTGGGGGTGTAGTGGATGTTTGGTTTGGGGAGTGAAGGGGGTGAGAGGCACCCCTCCTCACCCCTCATAACCCACTCCCCCAAATTGGGGTTTTTTGGGAAGTGGGTGTTTGTATTTTTTAAAAAAATATATAAAATACCAATACTACTCTTCACTTATTTCAATACTTCCCATTATATCATTTACGTCTTAAAAACCCTATCATTCCCATTTCATCAATGAGAAGAGATTGTTGTCATTGATACATTTATTGTAGAGGCCATAACTCTTTGATCGGCATCCTATCCCGAATAGAGAGAAGTGTTTCAAACTCTCCAACTTGGCTTCCACAGAATTCAAAGAGGTTTGTCATCTCTTATATTTAATGAGGATTTTCATGATGAGTTTGTCTAGAAATCATGGTTTTTTCTTTTCTTTTTTATTTTTTGTTGGATGTTAATCTTGATCCTTTGTGAGCCTCTAATTCTCTTGTTTATTTTATGTATTTCATGTTGTATACTCATAAATTTCTCACATGATAGAGTTTTGGTTTGTTTCAAGTAATAAAAGGCATGTACATATGTTGTTTGTTAAATAACTTTGATCCAAATGTGTTCAAATGATACAATATCTTGTCCAAATTTGTTTCAGGTAAATAAAAATTTGGAAAAAAGAATACATGTAAAATGGATGATGATGGTGACTGTATAAATGACAATATGAATGTGTGTGCTATTGGAATGGATGATGATGATGATGGAAAAATGAAGCTTTAATTAGTAAGTTTTACATATATATGGTTTGATTAGTTCCTACTAGAGACAACATTTGATTTTCCATAAATTTCTTTGTTATGTCACACCTTAAATTTAAAATGGTAGCAAAGTTAATTTGATTTAATTATTAAGTTGCAGTTAAGGAAATGAAGATTTGGAAAAAGGAATGCATGTGGAATTTGATGATGATTATGATTGCATAAATGATACTATAAAATATGTTTGTTTTTCGAATGGTGACTGCATAAATGAAAGTATGAATGTGTGTGCTATTGGAATGGATGATGATGATGATGATGATGATGATGATGATGATGATGGAAAAATGAAAATTTAATTATTAAGTTTTTCATATATGATAGCATAAATATGTGTCTTGTCTGTATAGGATAATATAATGTTGGTTTCTCATCTTCAATACCATTAATTAGAGATTTAACAAATTCTTAACTATATATATTTTACTATAAGTACTTATTTTGGTTATTATCTTGTTCTTATTTACTTGTAGTTTAATACATGTCTACTAATTCTAATCATTCATATATTCAATGAATTTAGATAGATAATGATGAAGTTATAGGCTGGTGGACTACAGTTAAAAATATGGTAACATATGTGCTTTGTCTTGTTGCTCAATGGTACTTTACCCAGAAGCATTCACATAAAAGAAAAATAAATTATAGCATGAGCTCAGAAAGAGAACAAAATAGAGATGCGATAATGAACCGTATTATGAAAAGTAAAACTGGTCATACCATTATCTGAATGGGACCCCCTTCATTTCTAAGGTTAGTTGAACTAATAAAGGCAAATGGTGGTCTTAGACCTACACGAAGGACAAGTGTGGAAGAACAAGTTGCAAAGACCCTATACATACTGATACATAGTGCCAAGAATCGCAAAGTAAATTTTTGGTTTCGACTTTCGGGGGAGACTATTAGCCAGCATTTACATAATGTGATAAAGCCTATAATCCAATTAGAAGATAAATTTCTTCTTTAGCCAGATGGTACATCTATCCCTTCTGAGATTCTTGACTGTGATAGATATTTCCTATATTTCAAGGTAAAATTGTATACATTTTAGCCTACATACATTATTTCATGTGATTGATAAAAATAGAAATTTAATTTTGAAGTATTACATTATGTTGATATGTAAGGATTGTATTGGTGCAATTGACGGCACTCATATACGTGTAGAAAGTGGTTGGTGAAGATGCGCCTAAGCACTATGTAGAAAAGACTACCCAACATAAAATGTCTTAGCAGCATGCACCTTTGACTTAAAATTTACATATGTGCTCACTTGGTGGGAAGAGACTGCATCGGACTCTAGAATTATGAAAGATGCATTGATGAGAGAGGACAATCTCAAAATTCCTATGATAAGATGATTATTTTGTATGGAAAGGACAGAGCTACGGGCAATCATTCAATAACTGCTTCAGAATTGCGAAAGCATTCAACATCAACTGATGTAGAGGGATTCATTGACTCCACACATGACATTGACCCCACAATGTCTCAATTTTCAGCTCAAAATGCAAGTAATTT
Source organism: Dioscorea cayenensis subsp. rotundata (assembly GCF_009730915.1). NCBI lineage: Eukaryota > Viridiplantae > Streptophyta > Magnoliopsida > Dioscoreales > Dioscoreaceae > Dioscorea > Dioscorea cayenensis. The sequence goes on along the minus strand of NW_024088588.1, from coordinate 16,662 downwards.
TCTAGATGATGATATAGACCTAATCCCACCTTCACCTACTGGACATGTGACTCCATCTTCCCATGGTGCTAGTAGTGGCAACAAAAAATCTAGAAAAACTATAAACATAGAGAAAGATGTTAGGGAAGGGATGAAAGATGCAATCAAAAATGTTGCAAATGCAATTAGGTCTTCTACTGGAGGATTATTGCAGACAATATAAAGACGTCCAGTGAGTTCATTGTAAGAAAACCTCCAATTTCTCCAATGGAGACATATCAGATCCTATTGGACTTAGGATTTCAACCACCGTTGCTCCACAATATTTACAATAAACTTGTAATGAATGTAGATTTGTTGAATACAATACATGGTTTTTAAATGGAACACCGTAGAGAATACATTTTAAGTGGTTTACTTTGGGATCTTAACAACTTCAATATATGATGGTAATGAATCTTTTATTCATCGTGTCTTTAATTTAATAGTTTTATATTATATTTTCGTTGATGATTTTTTTTTGATTGAAATGCCACTTATTAATGTATGATGAATTTTAATTAAGTCATTGTATGTTAGAATGCACAATTTAATTAAGATAAGGTAATATGACTTGAGCACCACTTACTGTAGATGTGCTTGCACATTTTGTAATAAATAAATAAATGATCAATCTCTTTATACTCATTAATAACTTTCTCAGGATAGAGCCGAGATAGGTGAGGTCATATCAAAATAAATGCCATCAAATCAAGATCAAAAGCAATGTAGCAAAACTTAAAAAGAATGCATGTGTTTGAAAGCAAAGAAACATACACATCCTCTTGTTTGGACTTTCTAAAAATAAGCCATGGAAATTTGAAGGAACTTGGAAAATATGATAGTGCCATCCTAGGGATAAGATATTTTTTTAATATACTACTTTAAAGATTTTTTATTTTATTTTTTTTTTTTACTCTTATAAAAAAATCAGTTTCTTTTATATGAGTCCACATACATTCATTAAAGTAATGTTTTATATTACTTTAAAAGAAAAACCAAGGTTCCTCAATAGCATTAGTTTAGACTTTGTGCATTTGAACCCCAAATATTATAATAAATAAATAAATATTAAATTAATACTAAGAAATGAATTTCTACATTTTTTATTTTTTCTTTTTTTCTATTGTTTTATTATTTTTTTTATCATTCTATGGTTTTAAACATGTAAATTATTATCCAATTTTTTAAAATAATAAATACTTCTTATAAATAAAAAATAAAAAATGTTCAATGGATTTAGACAAGCATTGCCCTAACAGTACATTAGCAAAACATTTTTTAAAAAAAAAGTTCATTTTACTAATTTTGTCAAATTGCCATCCAATATTGACTTTCAAGTAAAAAATTAAAGAACACATACAAAACTCACGATCATTCTGCATTGGATGCTATTTTAAAAGAAAACAAAACTACTTCCAAGTCTTCTAATTCACATTTTTATGTGTGTCCAATTTGAAATTTTCCTTTGTTAATATTTATCAATTATCATTAGAAAAACTGAATCAAATAATGTCAGTTAAGGGTTGAAAATTTTGCAAGGAAGACACGCTTAAAGTCAAATTTTATATCGCACCCCATTTGTCAACTTTTAATGCAGAACAAGGAAATACTCCTTCTCTTGATTTAAAATTATATATATATACATATAATAATTGAATTATTAAAATACTTTATAAACCTCATTTGCAATTTTGGTCCTAAAATTTGCTATGTAATTTATATATCTTTTTAAATATGTTGTTTATAAAAATAAAAAAATATCAATTGGCGTATGCCTTTAAATTGTTGTTATTTAGGGATGTTTGATGATAGCCATTAGATTATTATCTAATGGCTATTATTTATATAAAAAATTATGCAAAATTACTATTATTTATTATGTATATTTAGTTATTAATACTATTTAATATTGTTCGGTATTATATATATATATATATATATTCACGATAATCGTTGGATGTAAATTCACTAAGTACTGGAATCTTTTTAAAAATATTCAATATGAACAATAGAGGGACAAATATTGTTTATTTTTATATTTGTAAATTATATCTATTTGGCAACTTTCATCTCATGAGTTAAAAATAAACAAATAAATAAATTTTTAATCTCTACAACAAGCTAGACATATAAGGCAAAATAGAATCAATTTGGTAAATCGTCATACTACCCACTTCACGGCATCATTTGAGATCATATGTCAAAGGCATCAAAATAGGTAGAAAGGCAAGCTTAGATATTACTTTAAAGTTTTTTAAATATGATAACAAAAGGAAATAATATAATAAAATATACATATTCAAAGTACACTTATTCGTAGTTATTAAACCCGGCAAACCCCTATTGTCCAACCACTTTAACTCGGTGACACAGAGCCTCTACCGGACCGGGTTAGTTTTTAACCAGTTTAAGACATTAACCTAGTCAAAACTGATCAAACCCGTTTTAACTCATTAATTCAGACGGGTTTACATTACCTGGGAGGGTTACAGTTTTTTATTTATATGACAAAATTCCCAACACATAACTATGCTTTTATTTTATTTATAGAAATTATTATTAGTTTGAACTATGAATCGATAGTTGAAAACTATGTTTGTCACTCCCTTTCTAGCAAACCCCGAAACACGACAACGGAGGAGGGATACCACACCACTCAACCCTCGAGTTGCCTCAAGGCTAACACAATCCCTAGAATAATAACACTAAACAAAAGTACAAAATAAGGAAACTCCAAGATATGCGGGGGAAGCAACAACAACAATACTTTGCTTGAAGAGTTTAAGAAGTATCCAAACAAACATCCATGCAAATAAAATACTAACAAGCTAGTGGATCCATGTTCTTATACAACATACTCATGCTAAAAAATAAACATACAAAGTACAAGGGGATAGGTTGAGAAGAAAGGCTAGTGAATGCCCAGCACACCGCTACACCGCCACGCTATTGGCTGTTAGAGCCTGGGGAGAGCACAATTCTAAAAGAATATCAAACCGAGCTGAATAACATTAACAATTAAGTTTTTACATAAAATAAACAAATTTTAAATGAAACAATAATTTGCATAACATATATATATAAATGAAATCCATAACCACCAAAAATATTATCTTTGCCTCAAATTAGGGTTTCCACTTCAAAAATCATTTTTAAGAATGATACAACTTTACAAAGCATTAAACTGTGAACTCGTAATAAAAATTCACTCTATCCAAGAATATGAAGAAACATTTCATAAGAGTTCACATAATAGTAATGAAGTCTCAATAATCAAATGCACCTCAAAAAGCCGAAGAATGGTTTAGAAAACCTTCTAAACTATAGACATGGCCGCGGCTAACTTCAGAGCCGTCAAGACTCTCGGGTCCTTTGACGTTGACCCACTGGTTCTATATGATGACTCTGGAATCCTAATATATCATCCAGACAAGGCTCTACATGCCACCTGAAATGGATAAGCAAACTTGGTCCTCCATTGCCCTATGGGGACCCCGCACTGCAGCAGGCGGGTTACAACCCCATCACCATAAACCACCCGTAGGTGTAACAAAATATAAGCACAACAATATAGCAATTAGTTCATGACAAAGACGATATCCACATGCTGGGAATGAGCATCATTCCACATAAATGAAAATCACAAGCATTACATGCTCAAGAGTGTCATACCTCACCTCAAATGTGATAAATCAATATTGTTAGCCGAACAAGACCATGCATGGTACATGCATGTGCCCGTGACTTGCGCGCCAAGTAACCTCTAGAGATCACGTGCATGTACCCGTGACTTACGCACCAAGTAACCTTGTGACTTGCGTGCCAAGACAACCATTTTACCATGTAATGACTTAGCTACCAAGTTGTTACACCTCTGCACTCTATATATGCTGATGACATCCAATGAATTTGTGAGTGTGATTGTCTAACTCGCTTTAATGGTATCAGTTAGACTGTGATCCCGAACCACTTCCCCAACCCACTCTTCCCCTCTCATCTTAGACACCTAGTCCAACAAGCTTTGTCCCATCTTGCTAGTGCTTCTTATATCTCATGTAATTAAATTGAAGCAAACCCTTTTATGCCATGCATGCCAATTAGGAAGACATGTACGTCTCCCATTTTATCCCTCACAAACTCGCACTACTAGAGTTTTCGATTTAATACATTGTGATCTTTGGGCCTCACCAGTCCTCAGCTTCTTTGGTTAAAAGTATTATCTCGTTATCCTTGATGATTTCACACACTACTTATGGGACATTCCCACTTTGGCTAAAATCTGATGTTTTAGACACTCTTCGTAACTTCTTTACTTATGATGGCACTCAGTTTTCCTCAACCATTCACGCAGTTCAGTGTGAAAATGGTGCTGAGTTTGATAGCCATGCCACACGCCTCCACTTTCTCTCCCATGGCATTGCACTCCACATATCATACCCTCACACCTCTCAACAAAATGGCAAAGTAGAACGTATCATCCGCTCCACCAATGATATTCTTCATTCATTTCTGTTCCAAGCTAGCATGCGACCTTCCTACTAGGTCGAGACACTCCACACAACCACATATCTTCTTAACCTCCACCCTACCAAATCCCTAAATTTTGGCATCCCCTACCAATCTCTCTTTGGCTCATCTCCCGATTACTCCCATTTCCAAGTTTTCGATTGTCGGTGCTACCCAAATCTCTCCACCACCGCCATACACAAGCTTTCACCACGTTCCAAGCCATGTGTTTTCCTTGGCTATCCTGACCACCACAAAGGTTATCGCTGCCTTAATCTCTCCATAAATCGCATTATCATCTCGCGCCATGTCACCTTTGATGAAGATTCTTTTCCTTTTTGCGATCAGCCTAACCAGCCGGTATCATCTGATTTTAATTTCCTTTCCATCATCACTTATGCGCCTGCACTTATTCCTACTCTGATTGGTCGTCCATCTATGACCGCTCCTACTGCTACACAGTAGCCTACTGTCTCTCTTCCTCCACCATCTGATGTACCTATTCCTCCAATTGTTAATGATCACTTAATGACAACCCGAGGAAAACACGATTTTTGCCTGCCCGTCGATCGGTTGAACCTGCATGTCATTGTTCCATCACCAATCCCGCGGATATATCGCGCGCCCTCAATGATGACAACTAGTGCCTCACTATGAAGCACAAGTTCGCCGCTTTACATGCTAATCAAATGTGGGACCTTGTTTCACATCCCGCTAGTGCTAATGTGGTTATAGGTAAATGGAATTTTTACCACAAGTTGATGTCCGATGGCTCCTTGAATCGATACAAGGCATTTGGTCCTCCATGGATTCTCTTAGTGACCCGGTGTTGATTTTGAGGAGACATTCAGTCTGGTCATAAAACCGGCCACCGTGTGTACCGTCCTCACCATGGCGCTTGCCAACGAGTGGCCAGTTCATCAACTCGGCGTCAACAATGCCTTTCTTAATGGCACACTCACAAAGACCGTCTACTGTCAAACAACCCTCCGGCTTCGTCGACCCCGAGCATAGCACGCATGTTTGCCACCTCAACCGGTCATTGTATGCCCTCAAGTAAACTTCCCGGGATTGGTTTAGTCATTTTACGACTTACCTTGCATCCCTGGGATTTTTGGCTTCAAATGTGGACCCCTCACTGTTCATCTATCATCATGGCATGGACACCATCTACCTCTCTTGTACGTCGACAACATTGTTCTCACTGCCTCTTCGTCAAGTTTGCTTCGTTGCATCATCGACTCATTGCACCGTGAGTTCTCAGTCAAGGACCTCGGTGCCTTACACTTCTTTCTCGGTGTCTCCGTCTAGCGCACATCAACCGCGTTCTTCTTGTCCTAGTGCCGGTACACAGAGGACATCCTTTCCCGCACCGGTATGACAAATTGCAAACCTTGCAGCTCACCCGTCAACACCTATACCAAGCTCTCCTCCATCATCATCCCTGTAATAAATCCCACTGATTACAAAAGCATTGCTGTCATCCTTCAGTACCTGACGTTTACACGTCCGGACATCGCCTACACCGTGCAATAGGCATGTCTTCACATGCATGATCCACGCTAACCACAAGACAATCTCCTCAAGTGTATTCTTCGCTACCTCATAGGTACCATTAACTACAACCTACAACTACATCGGACTACCCCGACTTCTCTCACCACATACACTGACGTCGACTAGGCAAGCTACCACGACACTCGGAGATCTACCTCGGGTTATAGAGTCTTCCTTGGTGATAATATCATTTCGTGGTCCTTCAAACAACAACAAACTGTGTCTCGATCCAAGTGCCAAGGTTGAGTACCGCGCTATCGCCAATGCCATCGCTGAATCCTATTGCCTTCATCAGCTCCTCGCCAAACTACATTGGCCTCTACATCAAGCTACAGTTGTTTTTTTGTGACAATATCAGTGTTGTCTACCTCTCGACTAATCCCGTCCAGCATTAACAGACAAAACATGTCGAGATTAACCTTCATTTTGTTCAGGAATGCGTCACTTTGGGAGAAGATTGTGTTCTTCATGTGCCGATGAGTTCACAGTATGCTGACATCTTCACCATACGTCTTCCTACAGCCATCTTCAAAGAGTTTTGTTTCAACTGGAATGTCCGCCCCGCTCCTGTTCCCACTGCGGGGGGTGTTAGCCAAACAAGACTATGCATGATATGTGCTTGTGCCCGCGACTTGAGCGCCAAGTAACCTCTGGAGATCACGTGCATATACCTGTGACTTGCGCACCAAGTAACCTCGTGACTTGTGTGCCAAGACAACTGTTTTACCATGTAACAACTTGGCTACCAAGTTGTTACACCTTTATACTCTATATATGCTGATGACATCCAATGAATTTGTGAGTGTGATTGTCTAATTCGCTTTCAAATATATATATAAGTTTCCAAGAACATATTCACCAAACAGCAATACTCTTGCTTATAAATCAATGATATAGAATTTCATCAAAACATCGTTTCACAGTGATAAAACCATGGAAAGATTATGATTAAGACCATGAAGTTCATATTTGATATCCCAAGAGAATTATGCAATATAAAATCCCACTCACTACTTAGGAGAGAAAGCCTCAAGCTTACCACTCCTCCACCGGCTCCTAGCCTTGTGACGAGCCTTCACCACCTAACCAACCAACACAAGCACAAACAAGCACCAAGAATTACACAAAGAAGGCAAACAAGAAACCCTAGTTTATAAATGCCATGAAACCCTAACTTGATCATTGGATTGGCTCAAAACTAGCTACTAAGGTTCCCAATGAGTTTCTATGGGTTTTAACTTCACTCTAAACCAAAGAATTCCAAGAAACGACTAAGTTTAACTAGAGCTATAGTAATGCTATAGTACCAAGAACCCTAGCAAGCAATGGTTCATGGATACAATCAATCGAGGAAGCTATAACAATACAAAAGAAACTCTCAAGTTTTCAAAGTAATAACCAACAAGAAGAACATGGATCAAGCCAACAATCCAACCCCTAGGTCATTCATCCATCAACAACAAGGAAAAACAAAGAGATGGAAGCTTACCTCAAGGTTTCAAAGGCAAGATGGATGAATCTTGGCTCCTAGGTTAGAAGAATAAGGCTAGCAAACTCATCCTCAAGCTCCAATAGAACACTAAGGGAATGAAAGGAAGAAGAGGGCAGAAGGGCTAAAGGGTTAGTGTTTACAAAAGACTTAGAATGCCTTTAAATTGAGGAAGGAAAAGTCAAAGCATGAGCATGCTTCACAAAAGCATGGGTGTGCTTTACCCTGTGCACTGCTACAGTACTTGCTACAATATGTTGTCCAGTATAGAGCACATCTAGACTTTACTAGGAAAAGCACGATCCATGCTTAGGGAAAAGCACATGCATGGTTTTGGCCATGCAAATTACAGGAATTTGAAAAATTCTTCTCAGCAAGGTCAGAGGTCTCAGAGCAAGGACATGCTTTCGAAAGCACGGCCGTGCTTCAAAGCATGCACATTACAAATTGGTCAAATTTGCTCCAAAACTAAACAAAAAACCCTCCTATAAAATACACACGCATAAGCATGGCTTAAATATGGGCGTGCTTATATTTTTAGACTGAAAAACATTAAAAATGACTACTTTACAACCACAAACTCCCCCAATTGAACCAAACACTTCAGAACACACTCGGAAAAGACAACAAAAGTGAAGAAAAAGTCACTAGTACCACAATGTTCAACGAAAAATAAGTATTTTGAATTTTAATCAAAAAATATAAATATAAAAAATATAAATATTTTATTTTATTTTATTAACCCCACATTGACCCAATTGACCCAATGGTTGAACCAGTTAACCCAAGATCTGAAGTTATTAGCGGGTCGTTATTTAGGTCGGGTTTAATAACTATACATTTATAATCAAATTTATTATATAAATTAAAAAATGTAAAAACCATGTAGATCAGTTTTTTTTTTAAATAACAAAAAAATCAAATTAAACAATACAACATAAGACGAAAATACACTCAACTTTAAAAATATAAGTAATGGCCAATGTCATCATGGGTTGTTGGTACCAGATTCTCAGTATAGAGTCCTTCATAATACTAATAATAATAAAAATCAAGAGTTGAATCCCTCTCATGACGGTTGAGGGTGTATGATATATTTAGAAAATCGGCACACATCTCTAACACGTAATTTGTTCATTTTATCAAATATATATATATATATAATGAAATTTGACAAAAGTTATAGTGTAAATTTCAAAATTAGATTTATTTATTTGTATATTAACATAATTATCTTTCCTTAAAAAAACATAATTATGTTGAATATACAATTTCAAACATCAAAATTTATTAGGAAAAATTACTGTTTACCCCTCATGATTTTAAAAAATTCTTAAAACCCCCCTCCAACTTTTGCACACCCCGGACTACCCTTCCGTTATAGATTAAATTCCCTCTTATCCCCTATTAGTCACTTCAAGTGGGTCCATGTTATCAAATTCTATTTTTGCCCTTGCAAATGGTGGGAAAAATACCTCCCAATCACATCATGTCTGACCTTTATGCATATAATTTTGCATTTTTTTTGCCTTCCTGCTTGCTTTTTGTCAAACAAAGTTTAGAAGGCTCATTACATATTCTTCTTCTTCTTCTTCTTCTTCTTCTTCTTCTCCTCATTTAGTTTGTTCGATTTCAGTTCCGTCAGTTTCCCGATAAGGTGAGAATTTCTTTGTTGCTCTCACTTTGATCATTATACGGGAGGGAGTAACAATTTATAAAAATGTAGGGCTATTATAGAGAGTTTTTGTGTTATTGCTAGATACAACGGGGAGGGGCGAGTGCTAATGTTCACGGCGCTGACTTCTTGGGAATCAGTGTTAGCTGAGATATGTGAGCGATGGGATCTCGATATTTCCCGTGTCAGAGTGAAGTTTATCACACTCGATGGACATAAAACAATTTCTCCAATAGAAAATGAGATTGACTTCCAGCGCATGTGTCACGTGTACTACATCTTCAAATGCGCTAAAGTTGATCTTGTTGTTGAGATAGATGATATGCCATCATATCCTACTAAAAACAAGTTCTTCTCTTTTTTTATGTTTATCTAGTTGTAGAAGTTAATTATTGTTTAATTATCCCAAGTTTATTTGTTTAACTATATCAAGTCTCCATTTAAAAACTGTCTTCTCCCCACTTAAAGTTATTCTGTTTCTATTTAAATATTTGTTTTAACATTTAAATTTTCATAGTTATCATCTAAAAATTTTATGTTTTTGGTTAAAATCTTGATCGTTTTCGTTTAAACTAAATTGTTGGCAGGAATTCAGATTCTGGGAGCACTTCTGTTCCACCCATGGCGATCCCTAACGGTGTGGCATGCCTTCCTTCCTCGTCAGATTAATCTGAAGTGTTGTCGTTGGATATCGAACAACGTTTTCAAGGCATTGAACATTTCAGAGACACACTTCAAAATTTTTGCAATCAAATGAAATTTTGACTTCAAATTCCTAAAGAATGAAAAACACCCAGTGAATGTGGAATATGCTGCCGATGGTTGTCAATGACGCCTTCATGCATCAAAGGAATATAATAAAAATACTTTCTAGAATCAAGACAATGCACCCATTACACACTTACGGTGGTGGAATTAGATCGGCGTCACATCCGAAAGAGTCCAAAAAATGGGTAAGCGCACGAGTAATTTAGAAGCTCAAGGACCGGCCCTTATACAAGGCCATCGACATTCAGAAGGACATGTTGTGGGAACATAGTGTCCACATTCCATACAAGCAGGCTTGGTTGGAAAAACGAGCATGCTTGGGTGGTACTTGACGAGTAGCGACATCTCCAGCTACGATTTGTTGCTTTGGTACGTGGATAAGGTGGTTGAAATAAACCCCGGTAGCATTGCGATTGTGGAAAGAGATGGTGAGTGTTTTAAACATGCATTCTTTTCTTTTAATGCATGTATCATGGGATTCAAGAGGGCTTGCAGGTCAGCGCTATTTCTCGATGGTACCTACCTCTTTGGAAAATATCGGGGTACTCTATTAGGTGCCACAAGCAAAGATGGAAACAATGGCTTTTTCCACATCGTCTTTGGTACTGTTGACAATGAGACCAACGCCAATTGGGACGTGGTTTATTTTCAAGTTAGGTGATGCTTTATATGATGAAGGAGATTATTAAGAGATAATTACATTCGTGTTAGACAGGTCTAAGGGCCTTATGAACACCATTGTGGGAATCTTCCTTTCTTCCCCACATGCATACTGCCTACTGATATTTGGAGACCAATTTTATGAAAGCTAATGTCAGACTTGTGAAGGCACTGAGGGAGGAGTGTTGATCAATATACTTTCGTATTACATGGGCATCCACGGCTAAAGAATTTTATGATACCGTGAATGAACTATAGGCCACATCACTCAAAGCCTATCAATGGTTGATTCATAAATCGGATACGTCACATTGGTCGAATTATCTATTCAGAGGTAAACGCTAGGGCGAGATGTATTCAAATGTCGCGGAGTCGTTCAATTCATGGATCAAAGAAACTTGGCAATTACCGGTGACGAAAATGGTGGACTCCATAAGGTATTCGAATGTTGATTTTATTTAACGCTTAAGAATTGTTCTTATCCTTTAAACAGTTTTCCTTACTATGTGAAAATCATTGTCTATGTTTAATTATCTGCCTCTTCGTTTAATTTCTTATCCTACCATTTAAAACTATTTGTTTCTGTTTACACATTAGTGTCTTTGCTTTACCTTATTTAAGTATTCGTGTTCTACGTTGTACAGGTTCAAGTTGATGCACATGCATAATTACATATTAATCCTTTTTCTCCCCGGTCGAGGAATCCCCTTTCTCAGTGATGCCGGCTACGCTCCCTTCCTTAAGTATGCAGGTAACATATTTTAAGCGCTAGTAAGGGACGTCCACTTGCGATAGCCGTAGCTTTTCACCGTTGAGTAACTGCTCGATAAACCCCATGACATAGACGGCGTTGTCGACACTTCCTCGTTTCTGCTTTGGGGTGTAAGTGTCGTGAACAAAGGGGTATGTTAGAGTCGCCTACTCGCCGAGTTCCATATCGACGCAATAATCGAATAGTCTCCGTTATCGAGATTTAAAATTTGACGTTAGAATCCCGACTAAGATCGCACTATTTATAAAACTCTAGTTATCAAAGCACTTACCATCTCTCCGGTGTCTCTCTCGTACTCCTCACTTTGGGCAGAAGTATAGTGCCTGTATTCTTTCTTTTCGTTATCAAGAACAACCAAATGGTAGTGGCCATTCATGATGATTGGCAGGATGACTATGTCAACATCATGCAGGCTACGCGCGGCATCCCTATCATAGCGAGAGCCGTGTCATTCGCGTCCTCCTACTTGGATATGAATAGTGCCAGTGGTCGCGTGATGGAGGTGCGCTTCATATATGGATATAGTATTTTCTTAAGAGATTTCTGGATTATACAAATGAACGCGTCCATCACATCGTCTATCACCATTTCCTTCCCATCCAACAACGTGTATAGGCTGGCTCGTGTGGTGCTGACACAATCATTCCTCCATACGACAGTCCTATGGTTAAACGGTAAATGATAAAGTTAAATGGAGATAACATATTTAAGTGGTAATGCTAAAAGGTAAATGGTAACTTAAATATTTAATTGGTAACTAACATATTTAAATGGTACCTAACAAAGTTAAATGATATCATGTATATTTAAAGTATAACGGAAATACTTGATACTTACAAATCTATCATGCAATTCAGGTAGATCTTTAATAACTCCTGCTCGACACACATCAAGGCGCCCAGTCAAGGGTAGCTTTTCTTCTTCGGTCGAAAGTTCGTCTCACACTTTTTTGTATTGTTGGTTGGCGAGGACCATAGCGTCAACCGCAACACCGGTCATTGTTTTTTCGCTGATGTCTTCTTACCCTCGCGTCAGCAAAATCTTTCGATTCATCCGCAAGTGTTGTTGTTGATGGTTGTGAGAAAGTTTCTCCCTTCGATGTGGCGGTGCCGTCCACCTATTCAACCAAGACAGGGATTTCGTTGACATTGTTGTCAACGATCTTGTAAATTATGGGCATGACAACAGCATCAACCGGAGACACAATTTTTGTTGGTTCTTGTTGTTGAGGGATTATGTCTACCTTCGACGAGGCACTGTCATCCGCTGGTTCCATGAACATGGGGATCTCTTTGGCCATCGCTGGTTCTATCGAGATGGGGATCTCTTTGGCCATCATATCGACTATGGTTGCTGCTTCTTCCAGAGCAATTTCCTTAGACGCTGCCATTGTAGCCGGCAGATCAACCGCAGATGGTGCTGCTATTGTCTCATCATCGGCTGGTGGAGGGAAATACATTATTAATTTTCTTCTTTTAGCGATTCTCTTCAAACATGGCCATCTTTGAATGGTCGTCCAAATGACGTTATCGTCATTAAAATCCGACTCCATCCCATTCATGTCATCGACAATCACAAGGGCTACCTCGGCTGCATCCAGGATTTTCGGGTGGCATCTGTTTGTAAGGACGGCACATTTTATTGTGTCCGTCCTTTCATTGCCTCCACCCGAGCAACAAGCTGAGGGAACTCGGTCATCAGTACCTGGCATGCTTGCAGCAGACGTGCGGTAACATCATCGCTAATGGGGGTCGTAGCTGTCGGGGGACTGTTGCAATCGGGGGCTGTTCTGGTAGGAGGGGATGTTGTTGTCGAGGGAGGGGGTGTTTCGACCAGGTGAGGTAGGGTCGGGCTCCTCCGGCGTCGAGGAATTCGTACATGGATTGGGCTGTCATTAAATGAACGGCGTCGAGGGCGCCTTGAAGAGGATGGCCTCTCTTCGCGCAGTGGTTCGGGAGCAATAGCATTCCCCCGGCGGATGGCCCGAACGAAGATTTTTCATCCGCATTCGCCACAACTAGCTCAGGAAACTAACATAGTTAAGCAACATAATGTCAGTGAAAATGTACAATTTAAACAATAACAAATATTTTATACAGTTAACTCAAATATTTAAACAGTTTACATATGTTTTTAAACAATATACAAAATAGTTAAATAGAGAACTGCTAGTTTAAACACTAAATCACATTGTTTAAACATAAACGTTTGATATTTAAACAGAGACTCATAATTTATTATCTCCTTTCCTTCAAGCGATGACAATACGGCTTCTATCGTCGCATGCTTCCGAGTAACTATTTTCATCATAGCACAGCATCCTCAGGGTCTTGCCAAATCGTACCTTCTTTCCGATGCCGATCAGCTCGTAAAACCAAATGTTCAATGCGACCGAGCAACCTTTGACATACCCCCATGTTCGTCTTCTTCCCGGCGCATCTCGCTTGCACTCGAGCGGCCGATTGTGGGACGTCCTCCATCAGCCACTTGTGCGTCGCTTTCGCCCATGCATATCGTCTAATGGCAGGTAGGTCATTGACATAGTCAACTATCCAGTTCGGAACCGAGCAGGACATGTTTGGGAAGAGGATTATACCCATGAGGTGCACCATCAAGAGTCTGACAAAAATTTTCTTTTTCTCTCCCTCTGCTAAACAAGCTACTCAAGTGTTCTCTTGATGGAGTCTTTGTGTCTCTCGTAGGTTTTTGAAAAATATCTATCTTTAAAAGTGGAGCGTGCTTTCTTCTTCTTCTGAATTTGTTGGTGCGGCCATCATATCTCTGCAGCAAAGAATCAAGGAAGGCCCTCTCTTGGAACACAGCTTCAACCTTGGTGAATGCTGCAAACGGTGTCTTCCGGATTATCTCCCAGTGTCGTCCACTCATGTGAACTTTCAACTCAGCCACAGTCTCCACTACCGGTGTCAAGTAGCATTGTTCATTAACTAGGTTGACAACTATAATCACAAGCCTACGGCAATAACCATAATTTAAAGAGTATTCAGATAAATTTAACCGGAAAGTAAAGTTTTTAAACGATAACCTAAATTCTTAAACAGAAAGATAAATATTTAAACAGAAACAACAATACTTAAACATAAAAATCAAATGTTTAAATAGTATCCCATTATTTAAACGGAAACCTCATTTTTAAAACTGCGATCATATCAACGTAAAAGGGAAACCTTCATTGTAAACATTACACAGCATAACAATCGAAAAATTCTCTTTCGATCGTGTACAAAACCCTAGATGAAAATGAAAACCAAAATAAAATCCTAGCCGATAAATCTTCCTGCAGACTTTCAATATCATCCAATAAAAACATAACCACAAAACAAAACCAGAAAATCTCTTTTTCTAACAAAATCGTTTATTAAAAAAATCATAAACACAACTTCTTCAACGGCGTCCATCTTGACTCAATACCTTACACTGCAAACTGATGAAATGCCGAATACTTGAGCGAGAATTCTTTTTCGAGACAATGGTGGAAAGCAGAGAAGAACTTCCAGACAAGGATGTCCAGGCAGAGACAACTTTGGAAATGAAAAAGCTGAAGAGACGAAGAGAGAAAAAAGTATAATCGACGGCAGTAATGGTTGTCTCTAGGGATTACCCAAAACAATAACCCCCCACTCCCTCTCAAACCGGACACATGATTGCACTGTCACAACTTCCCATGCAAGGGGCAATTTCGTCCATAAAATTCGAAAGTAACTCTATTACAGCCGGTTATAACTTTTGGGGGTTTAAAAATCATTGACTTTAAAAAAAGATGTTTTTTTAGGGATTGCCAAATTAAGAGGGTTTTGTGGCAATATTACAAAATTAGGGGTTTTTCTAATTTCCAGAATTTATTATTATTATTTATTTGGACTCAACTGCAGAATGTCATATATTATTAATTAGAAGCAGATTTCTATCGTTTTCTATTAATGGCAGAAATTCTTTAATGTAATTGTGAATCACAATTATGTTTTAATTTCCTTTCTAATTAGGCACACTATTTGACGCATGTAAGCATGCACCCTCACCAAACAATGCATGAATCTTTTGAAACATGTGTATATTTTAAAAATACAGGCATTGAATTCATTAAATAATAATTATAATAATAACGAGTAAGCTCACAGATCAAGGTTTACAATAATCTTTACTCAATAAATATTCCAAAAAATATAACTGTTTACATGATTGTGAGTCTGTGACAGCTATTTTTTGTGATTATTTGTTTAATTAAACCTCAATTTTGTAAAAATATAACTTTTAACCCTTAAATTTATATTTTCTTATATAGAATATTATGTATAAATATATAAATATATAAATATATGGATAATATAAATTATCAAAATTTTAACAAATAATTAAGCTAAAAACAAAATATATCTTACTTCTTTTATTTCCCTTTTCCTGCTTTGTTTGACTCCATGCTGTGGTGGGCGGTTCTCTTATGTTCTCATTTCCTTTATTAATTTCTTTATTAAAACTAGGGCTTTAAATTATTATATTATATTTTTAGTTATATCACAATATTATGTTATGGAGAATAAACCAATAGAATGTGAAGAAGAATAAAATAAATGATTCTTTGCTTGTAGGTTAATATATAGCACCTCTTATGCGCCATTGCGCCTATTGTTATGTAGTGGGTTGTCATCAATATCTAAATAGAAAAACTCATTTATTTATTCTCATTGTAAATTAAATCATCTGATAATATTTAATTACCATAGATAAAAATATTACAAAAAGTATTTTTTTATATTAGTTTATGAATTATAATTATGTTAAATATCTAGACTGTCCTTTTTCATTAAAAAAATTAAAAATCAAAAATCAAAACTATATTTTATTATTAACTAATAAAAATTAAAATTAAATGCGGTTTTTATGTATTAAAATATCAGTAAACTTCACATATCCCATTTAACATAGAATTATTTGTAAGGAGACGGGTATGGTAAAATACAATTATAAAACTTGAGATTTCATATAAATATTATTAATATTCAACATCAATAATTAGATTTTTGTAATTTCATAACAAATACTTACTTATGGTTCTAATTTATTAAATTATGAACCCAATCAAACTTGTAAATAATGGCTTCTTTTGTTTTAGTTCAAATTTGGATTTTTGAAAAGCAAATGAAAGAAATAAAAAAACAAGGAAGCCTTTATAAACTTTTGACTTAGTTTGCAAAAAAA
>NW_024088587.1:0-6606 GCF_009730915.1 Dioscorea cayenensis subsp. rotundata | reverse complement strand
TTGTCTAACGCTCGTGGTGTGTCACTCACTCACAAGGTTACCAACAAGAACTCTCAACCCTAGTGTCACTCTAGGGGAAATGTTCATACAATCAAGCATTCAAGGCTGGAACTCACAATAAGCATCAATTTATTGAAAGCATAATAAAGAGATTCAATGAAACAAATACATCCTAGGGTTCACAAATACCCGAGTACCCACTAGGAGTTTAGCTCTCCAAGGAGCTAAGTACAATCAAAGAAATAGAATGTAAAAGCGATGAATCCATAAAGAAGCCCCCTCAATAGTCATGTCGATGGTCTTGTGGAAAGTCCTCTACTGCTGCTCAAGGATTCCCTCGTCCAGTATAGGATACGCCTCGAAGGAAGCTACCCTACCAACCTTCTTCCTAAGGAATAACGATGTCGGAGCCATAGAGCCTCTCCAAAACTTTGGCCAATACCTCACAGAACCGTAGCCGAAGCCCTCTCTCAAGTTGGGGAAAAGATGGAGAAAAGAGTACTAAAATCGGGGCTGATTCAACTTTAAATAGGGCTGGAATCGGGCGACTACACGGGCGTGGATGCTTCACTCGCTCGTGCAGAATTTCCACATGGGCGTGGATAATTTCCACATGCCCGTGTGGATTCTCTGAACTTCTGTTTTCTCGGCCGGCTATGAACAGTGCTGGTACAGTGCTTGCTGGCGTGTTGCTACAGTATTCTGCTACGGTATCCGCCCTTAATAGCTTCCCGAATCCATACTTTCATCGGAGTAACGTAAACGGGCACAAGTTTACATCGTGGATCACTTGCTTCTTCAATGATAGGCACGTTGGTGTAGCTCTTGTTCTATGTGCATAAGTCGGAATGCTCGAGTGTGACTGCATTTGTGCCCCTCCAAATGGATGTGCTAAACTCGAATACGAGGAGGTTGGCACACACTCTAGCATCTCACATCGACCTATGTATTCGCGTTTGAACCTTAGCAAGATTTCCTCCAAAACCGATGCATTGTAATCCACATTGGCTTCTTTCCTTCATACTTGGCCTCACAACCCTACCATCATGAAACTAACATAAAAACACACATATTAGTGTAAAAACCTGAGAAAAGTAATGTTCAACATAAGGAATGAACACTTCGCATTCATATCGCACAAGCACTTATCAAAAAGCTTAAGTGTGGGGGAGTTTGATAAGTGCTTGTGTGATAAGAATATGAAGTGTTCTTTCCTTGTGTTAAGCATTACTTTTCTTGGGTTTTAACACTAATATGTGTGTATTTATGTTAGCACAACGGGAAGACATAAGTATGGTTCAAGATGTAGGAATGTGTGCTAACCTCCTCGTATTCAAGTTAGCACAACTATTTGGAGAGGCACAAGGGCAGTCACATTCAAGCATTATGAGTTGTGCATATAGAAGAAGATCTCTATCAACATGTGTGTTATTGAAGAAGGAAAACGATCCACGACGTAAACGTGTGCCCATTTGTATTACCTGGATGAAAGCATGGATTCGGGAGTATTTCGGGTCGGTAATGTAGAAAACAGGAAAATAGGAAAATAGAGAATCCACACGGTTGTGTGGAAATTCCACACGGCCGTGTGAAAAATCCACAGGGGTGCTCACACGGGTGTGTGGATTCCTGATTCCAGCCCTTTAAAAGCATATTTCAGCCCCGATTTCAGCATTTTTTTCTCCATCTTTTCCCCAACTTGAGAGAGGATGATGGCTAGGGTTTTGAGATGTATTGGCTAGGGCTTTGGAGAGGTTCTATGACTCCAACATAGCGCACCATTTGGAAGAAGATTAGTGGGAGAGCTTTTGTCGGCACCGATCCGGCGAGGTGTATCCTAGGCCGGACAAAGGAACCCTTGCGACAAGTAGAGGACTCTCCACAAGACCATCACTATGACTAATGACGGGGTTTTCTATGGATGCTTTGTTTTTACATTCGATTTCATTGACTGTATCTTGCTCCATGGAGAGCTAAACCCGTAGTGGGTACTTGGGTATTTCTGAAACCTAGGATGTATTCGTTTCATTGAACCTCTTTATTATGCTTTTAATTAATTGATGTTTATTGTGAGTTCCAATCTTGGAGACTTGATTGTATGAATATTCCGATAGAGTGATACTAGGGTTGAGAGTTCTTATTGGAAACTCTTGTGAGTGAGTGACACACCATGAGAATTAGACAAAGCTAGATTGGAGAGGGTTGAGAGGGTGAGCCAAGAGGTAGCAGAGCGTCCCCTTTCCCCTTTGACGTGATCTATCCTATGTCCATGTTCCAAGAGTTCTTTGCGGCCAAAGTAGTGTAAATAGGCTAAGGGATGACCTTCCGCTAGGGCTTAGTTGCGAGTCCAACGGAGTGAAGCATTGAAGTGATTTTAGCATCTAGGGCTTAATTGTGGCTAGGGATCTTTCACCTAGAACAAAGGGTTAGGTCTATATATAGAAATAGGGTTTATCATTTGGAATCCCTAGAGCTCATTGCAATTCTTTCTTGAGAGTAGAGGTCGAGAGGTTATTCAATCTTTCCTCCGGGACATGTATAGAGTTAGGCATGGTTGACCTTAGATTTGGGACCATGTAATTAAGGATTTCCTCGACTCATTGTTGCATCAATTAGGAAGTAAAATAGAGGGTTCTTGCACTTGAAACGATTGTCCTAGACGGATCAATATCCTAGTACCCCGTCTTTATTGATTGCTTTACCTTGTCCTTTACTTGTGTCTTCTATCTTGTTGTTTTTATTTTCATTATTTCATATTTTGTCACACTTATCACTATTCATCTTCCACATTAGTTAGGAAACAACTCAAGTGTCTTTATTCCCTACTCTCTGTGGGTACGATACCCACTCATCTGGGATTATTACTTCGACACCCATGCACTTGCGATTTACACGCATATATGGATGTGTCAAGGAGCCTCCCCTTTATCCTCCGGTGTGATTTATCCTATCTCCATTTCCTCAAGTTCTTTGCGGTCATAGTAAAGTGAATGGACTAAAGGATAACTTTCTGCTGGGGCTTAGTTGCGGGTTCAACGGAGTGTAGCGTTAAAGTGATTTTAGCACATAGGGCTTAATTGTGGCTAGGGACCTTCCACCTTGACCAAAGGGTTAGGTCTACATCTAGGTAGAGGATTTATCACTTGAAATCCCTAGAACTCATTGCAATTCTATACGAGTGCAAGGTTGAGAGGTTATTCAATTTCTCTTCCGGGACATGTATAGAGTTAGGCATTATTGACCTTAGATTTGGGACCATGTATTTAAGGATCTCCATGGCTCATTATTGCATGAGTTAGAAAGTATAATAGAGGGTTCTTGCACTTGAAATGATTGTCCTAAGCGGAATAATATCCTGGTAGCCCATTTATATCGATTGCCTTACGTTCTCCTTTACTTGCGCTCTCTCTCTTGTTCTTTTACTTTTGTTATTTCACATCTTATCACACATATCACTATTCATATTTCACTTAGTTAAGAAACAATTTAAGTGTTTTTATTCCTTACTCCCTGTGGATATGATGCCCTGATAAACGCCTAAATGTATGTATTTTATATGTATTAATCGTGTATTATTTGTGAACATGTTAATGAATTGATGCCCGTTTTATGTCTAAATTGGTTATTTCGGTGTTGCAGGTCTTAAATGAGTCAAACGATGCTCAAAAATGTAAATCGGATGAATTCGACATCAAAAACGGCATTTTTGGGGTCCTGGCACTGTAGCGGCACTGTAGTGGAACTGTAGCAGGTCATTGTTCTTGCTGCGGGCATTTGCTGGGAGTTTCACGGGCTCCATGCGCCCGCATGGATGCCCGTGAGGTCTGCTGGAATTCTTCAAGATCTTCACCATCTAAGGGGATCTAAAGCTAGAGGGAGTAGTTCTTACTTCTTTTCTTCCTTATTTGTTCCTTGGATTTGTATGAGTGGTCCTCTTTCATGAGGCACTAACTTATTTGTGATTTGGATATGATGAACTCTAGGGTTGATTGTTTGTAATTTGGATGATCATCTTTATTGATGTATTGTTGGATGTTGTATTTCTTTTATGGAAACTTGTAGTTTGTGGTTCAAGTCTTGTGTACTTTGATGTGTTGATTTGCATGAGAACTCTGTATTTCAACTTCTAGGGTTGTACTTGGTTGCGTGACCATCGCCTCTGTACTAGACACACTTGGCTTGGAAGGGATCCATGTACACAAATACACCGTGACCATCGGGTATTTTGTACCCTCCAAGAATTAGGGTTGGACCTAGTTTGAGTATCGACTCGATTAGAGATTTCTGAGTGTAATGCAATCATACGAGGATTTGGGCGGAAGCGATTCTGACCCAATACTTGTATGGGATTAGGGTTCAGATTGTCGTGACCATCGGGTTGAGCTAATTTCGGATTCTCTTGGCCCAACTACCATCTCGCATTTCATCCTAAATTCAGGACCTAATGACAACCCTAGGGGGATTCGTTGTCCAAATCACTCCCTTTAATCTGCTTTGATTCTCCCTTGAGTTCAGTATTGTGTGTAGTAGTACCCCGGATTTCATTGTAGTTAATTCTTTCTCTTTTTATAATTACTATTCATCTTTCGGAGTGTTAGGCTAGGAAATAGACGAAAGGGAAGTAATAGTAGCTCCTTGGGCCCAGGGAATACGACCCTCTCGTGCTCGCATGAGAGGTATTACTTGACGACTCCGTGCACTTGCGGATCTCTCATCATGCCCCACTCACCTGGGATTTATTACTTTGACAACCGTTCACTTACGGGACATACGCAAGGGGCGTTTGTCAAAAAGCATCTAAAAATCAAGACACCGACACTCAAAGTCTTATTCATGTAAACACTAAACTAACAACTAAGAAAACAGTAAACACTTGGGTTGTCTCCCAAGAAGCGCTTGTTTAACTTCACTAAGATTGACGTACCTTGTTTTACCTCACGGGGGCTCATAGATGAAGGTTTTCCTCTTACCCATGCCTTGAAAGCATGATGAGCAAAGTCTCTTGAGGATAGAGGGGGAGTTATCGGGCTTGGTACCACTTAACAAGGGTTCATCCACCTTATCCGGTTCTTGCGCATCTCCAACAGCCTTGGAGCATTTCTCGTGGCGTCTCCTGATAAGCACTATAGCAATACTATAGTAAAGTAATATAACAACACTGTTCACAGGCGGCCGAGAAAACTGCTGAACAGAGAATCCACACGGGCGTGTGGAATTTTCACACGCCCATGTGAACAATCCACGGGGGCGTCCACAAGGGCGTGTGGATCCCCGATTCTAGCCCTATTTAAAGCCGATTCAGTCCTAATTTCAGCATTCTTTTCTCCATCTTTTCCCCAACATGAGAAAGGGTTTCGGCTAGGATTTTGAGAGGTATTGGCTAGGGTTTTGGAGAGGTTCTAAGGCTTTGACATCGTCATCTCTTTGGAAGAAGGTTGGTAGGGGAGCTTCTGTCGAGCCATATCCTATACCGGATAACGGGATCTTTGGACGATGAGTAGAGGACTTTCCACAAGACCATCGACACGACTATCGAGGGGGTTTTCTATGGATTCATTGCTTTTACATTCTATTTCTTTGATTGTAATTAGCTCCATGGAGAGCTAAACCCTAGTGGGTACTTGGGTATATGTGAACCCTAGGATGTATTCATTTCATTGAATCTCTTTTTTATGCTTTCAATTAATTGATGTTTATAGTGAGTTCCAACCTTGAATGCTTTATTTTGTGAATACTCCCCTAGAGTGACAGTAGGGTTGAGAGTTCTTGTTGGTAACCTTGTGAGTGAGTGACACACCACGAGTGTTAGACAAAGCTAGGTTGGAGAGGGTTGAGAGGGTGAGTCGAGAGGTACAGGAGCGTCTAACCTTCCGCTAGGCTTCGTTGCGGGTGCAACGGAATGAAGCGCAGAAGTGATTTTAGTATCTAGGGCTTAATTGTGGTTAGGGACCTTCCACCTGCACCAAAGTGTTAGCTCTACAATTAGGAAGAGATTTATCACTTGGGATCCCTAGAACTTATTGCAATTCTATGCGAGTGCGAGGTTGAGAGGTTATTCAATCTCTCCTCCGGGACATGTATAGAGTTAGGCATAGTTGACCTTAGATTTGGGACTATGTAATTAACAATTTCCACGACTCACTTGCATTAATTAGGAAGCATAATACAGTGTTCTTGCACTTGAAATGATTCTCCTAAGTTAGGCATAGTAGATGGTACTTCTTCCTTTAGACCAAGCATTAGCACTTCATAATTTTCCACCTCTTGGTCTAGCAACCCCTCGTATGGGTCCGAATTGAACATTTCTTGCATATATTCATCAATTGTCTCATCAGTAGTGTCAAGAAAGTAAAGAGTATCATCAAAGTCAAGAGAATGTCGCATGGCTTTGGCGAGGCGGTATGTGAGCTTATCATCTCCGACCCTTAGTGTCAACTCCCCACCATCTATGTCGATCAATACCTTAGAAGTGTACAAGAATGGCCTCCCAAGTGTCAAAGTAACATTCGTATCCTCATCGATGTCCAATACCACAAAATCTACAGGAAATATAAACTTGTCAACTTTGACAAGCATATCTTCAATGATGCCCCTTGGATGTCTCAC
>NW_024088586.1:0-25609 GCF_009730915.1 Dioscorea cayenensis subsp. rotundata | reverse complement strand
GCTTCACAATACTAGATACCTGCAAATATTCCACAAACTTGTTCTATTCAATCATTAGGAAAGGAAATAAATAAGTCAAACATAATCATGCATATGACAATTTGCATTAAAAACAATGAATGAACAAAGAAAGCATACATTCATATATAGACCAACTTTGTTCCAAACAACTACAAATTGACAAAAACTTGCCATATATATGTGTGTGTGCGCGCACTTATACCAAAAATGAAAACTTATTTAACAAATTTATAATAATTACAAAATAATAATCATTATAATCTCTTACTCGAATGTTATTTGGAACAAAGAATTGTAAAGTATTGATTGGCTTTCATCATCAGCATTGGTCCTTATATTTGTAAAACCCAACAAAATAGAAATGTGTTTTTAGTAAAATGACTGAGCACTGTAGATACAACAATATGAAAAAATATAATTTGTTTTTTTAAAAACAAGCATCATTTCTGGTAGCAGCTATGTTCTCTATGAGGATTGTTTATGCAATGGTAGGAGAAATTTAAATTATACATGACAATATTAATGAACAATTTATTTTTTTAAAAAAATGATTATAGAGGGAAAAAAATATATGAAGCTGGAATGGCCCAAACATTTTCAAACATACTTCGAAGTTCAAAATCATAAACTTTAAAAAAATTGTAATCTACAATTTCAAGGATTTATAATTTATTAGTAAAAAATTAAAAAATATATGAATTTGAATTAGTTTAAAATTTTTTAATGAGAACCAAATGGAAAACCCTAAACCAATGCTCAAAACGTAGACACAATGTCTAACTTGTTTGCATTCATAGAACATGGTCACAAAACCTCCACAAGAATAACACATTGACCTCGAAGATTCTGTTTTATATTGCTTTCAATTGTCCAATACAATACCATCAAGTTCTTTGACTTGATATAATTTATTATACTCAATGAACCAGACTTAAATGATAAGCTAATAATCATGTTTATGAGTATGTTCAACTTCCTCAAAACTAATATCTAGCTCATTGACTCTGCTTACCTTGACTATCATGAAAATGAAACATGTTACTCAAAGTAAAAGGTGTTCAAAGTTGTATGAGTTTGCTTCTCTTCAATCTTGGCTTTGCTTGTAGTAAGGGAAAACCGATAAAAGATAAGAAACAAGAATGGATATGGCTTTGAAAATGAACAAGCAAATGGGAGTAAATATTAAAATGAAAATTTCTAAAGAACAAGAAAATAAAACAAATAAAACTGTAAGTAAATGAAAAGAACATCCATTGATTCATTGCACATCCTTACTTTTTTTCTTTTTGTAATGTTCTATTTTCTATTTATCCGAACCATCTTTAAAGAGGTACATATGCATCGAAAAAATTAATTTTATTATGCCAAAATTACATCAATAATATGTCATTAAAATAATTAGAAAAATATTTTGAAAAGAAACAGTAGTGGGAATGAATGGCATTTAGGCAATAATTTTCAAATAATAGTGAAAGGTCTACATATTTCAAGGGAAATAAAATGACAATTGTTATTTTCATAGGAAAATAACAATTTAAATGGGAAAATAACAGTTTTCAAAGGTCTACATATTTTAACTTCTAAAATCAAAATCAAGACAGTAAAAAGTTAGTGGACTTTTGAAAAAAAAAAAAATAATGATTAGTTTGCAAATGTCAAGGGAAATAAAATGACAATTGTTATTTTCACGGGTTACTCACTTTCAAACATAGACCAAACCTTTGCATATAGAATCAAAATATATTCCACATTTAACAATTAACAATAACTGATGGAAAAAAGAAAACAAAATATAATTGAAAACCAAATCTAAATGAAGTCGGAAGGCTTCATTTAAATATTTTCCACATTTAACAATTAACAATTTAGGTACACACATTTATGTAATTACAGTACTTGCATTGGTTCTTACTCTGCTTTTTATTTTATGAATTTATTGATGGGAAACTTCACAAAATTTCTTTATACTCTCCTCCCTGTATTTATGTTTACGTCAAATCTTTTATTAAAAAATTAATTAAGTTACTACACACACAAACATACAAATATCTAAAACCAAATAATGAGAGCCATCAACTCACACTAGGTAAGCCTGCATCACATGCAGGCATAATCCTAACTTGTCGGGACTAAACCAAAAAAAAAAACCACCAACAAAAGCTGATGCTTCATGACTGGACAATCCACCAAAAAAAACACCAACCCAACCATTGCAAAAACAAAAATTCAAAAAGAAAATTCACACATTAAACAAGAAAAGGCCCAAATAAACTAACAAAATTATTGATAATAATATTCAAATTACAAAATCAAACACGCATTGCATGGCCTCCGACTCTTTCTTTTCTTATGTCATACCACATGCAGCCACCTCTCTCAACTAAAATCACAACTCCCCAAACACATACCCCAAAAAAACACAGTAAAAGAAGGCACACACACTCCCTCCTTTCACTACTACCAAAACCCATTACATAATACTAGACACCATTAAAACCCATTGCCAATAACTACCAATAATAATGACTATACTACTACACTTGAAATATATATATATTTGATATTTATTCTCTCACCTTGTTTATGTCATTCCCTCTAATTGCTTAACACCCTTATTATCAACAAAATATTTATATCAACCATGAAGTAATGTGTGCTAATTTGAGTGTGCGTATAGTTTGTAGCTTATATATACCTGAAAGTTCTTCACTTTCAACTTCTGAATGTCCTCTGCAAGGGAGCCCACACTGCAACAAGGTAAGAAAAATCATTTAGTAAAAATTCCAAATTATCAAGTAAATGGAAATTACAACATGCAGCAGCTGCATAAAGATAACTTCAAAGAGACCTCTGTTGTAGTTGGAAAAGAAGGGTCTGCAATTCCCTTTCCAGGCTAGTAGTCGGATGTTGAAAGGCTGCTGAATATCATATACGAGGTTCAATGTCAGTCCTAAACCAAAGTGAAGATTAAATACAAGGATCTTCATGCTTTGGGTGCATATTAAAGCCTGACAAAAACAGCATCCCAGCAATTAGACCCAGATGGTTTGTTATATAAATATACCTACTTGCGATGCCTCACTGGTGCCCACGTCCACACTAGGAGTTTCAAATTGCTGGCCTGTGACAACAAGTCCAGAAAATTTATAGAATGTTTTAAGACTTCCAACTAAAAGCAAAAGTTCTTTCTAGAATATACATACTGTAAGATTGTTCCACACACTTGATCAACTTCACCAGTTGCTCATGTGATAAACATTTTAAAATTGTTTAAAAAATGCACAAATATACTAAAAAACTAGACATTGGCTGAAAGTGGTGTTATGTCATACCCTTTGCAATTCATTCTGCTGCAACAAAAAGTGCAGTGTGGGAAGCAGTGAGGTTGTATTTAGAGGGTAGTTTGCTGTAACTCCAACTTGGTTGTAGAAAAGGTATAATTTGTCAGAGAATCAAGAAATTTCCAGTCATTCTCATTGCTTGCTTTAAGCTAATTATCTAGGACGTGGAACATGAACAACTCATGCAGTCTGCCAATGTCATTAGGAATTCTAGGTGTAACAATATAGGGAAGTGACACCATAAACTCAAACAAGAAGACATTTGGAACACGGGGTAGATATCATGTCAATTTCTAATCAAAATCATAACCAAGCCCACCACTAATGGTCTTCCAATTAAGCTTGCCATATTGCTTTAGTTTAGAAGATTATGATAAGGAAATTCACGCCATCTTTGACCCAATTAATTCATTCAACTGCTTGTCAACTAAAGTCTGACGATTCCTTTATTAGTGGCAAATAATCGCTTTTAAAGTTGCTTGGAGAACTTCATGATCTGGACTTTGTTTGAATGACCACTATGTGAATGATGTCGAAATGCAACAACATTCCTATTCAACTTTCAACAATCCTTCCAAAAGTAATAAGGATGACCCATTTATTCAATTCAGAGATAGTGAAACACTGAAACTTCTTTTGTTTTAGTAGATTTGTATATTTTTGACAACTTGGGATAGCTTAGTATGGAAGATAGTTGGAAAAAATTCATATTCTGAGTATTATGTGCCCTTATTATGTGTTTGCAAGGCTACTCATGTAAAATATATTCTGAGTATTCATCCATCAAGAAGGTTTGTATTCTGTTAGAGAGAACAATATTTGTACTGTGAAAAGCTATAATGCTTGTAGGAGTCGACAGGGACGGAACCAAGGGGGGGCTAGCAGGGGCTTCAGCCCCCCCTCAGCCACCGGTGGTCTTCTTTGTGTGGCCGGAAGATCCAGAACCAGTCCCCTTGGTGGCTGGCTAGAAAGAAGCCGGTAGCCCCTTCAGCCCCCCCTCCAGGGAGTCAGGGACGGAACCAAGGGGGGCTGGTGGGGGTTTCATGCCCCCCTCGGCTCCGGCGATCTCTTATCTGGCCGCGGAATCATCACCTCCTCAGTAGAAGAGTGCAAGCCCACAACCGGCACCTCCCCCCCAAAAGTTGCTAGGTATCGATCTCTACACTCTCTCGATCTTGAATCCTTTGTTTCTTCTCAGTTCTTCCAGCGATCCGATCTCAATCTATGTGTTTTATTTTGTTAATTGAATGGTATTTGGTCTGAAATTTGGTTTTGAATTTCTTTTTTTTTTTGTGTTAATTTTTAGAGAGTTAGATTGAGATGGGTACCTCTGGATTTTCATGGAAGTTGGAAGATCACCTAAAGTTTTTGAAGGGGAAGATGATTGGTTTGGTGGTTTTGGATGGATGGGGTGAGGCTAATCTGGATAAGTTCAATTGCATTCATGTTGCTGAGACTCCGACCGGCGACCATGGACTCTCTTAAGACGGTATAAGTTTCTTCTTGTTTATGAACTTGTTTTATTGTTTGTATTTGTTTTGTTGATTTGTAGGATTAATTGGTTTGTTATTACTGTCAAAGATTGATTTTTGTAACTGATCTGATGAATTTAAGCTATATGTAACTATGTAAGTTGTCTCTAATTGCCTCATATCAATCTAAAGTTCTTTTGTGCTAGAATATGATGTTCTGTGCCAATATCTTGGAAATTGGATGCTTTTTTTTAATAACAACTATGCAACTTCTTTGTACCCATGTTTTGTGCAATTCCATAAATGACAGTATTTGGTGTCCATATATATATATATGACCTGAACATATATATTTATTGAAAATGTTTTGAGAAATATCAAGAATATAATGCTATGTTCATAATCTATGAGATGCAATTCAATAAATATCTGGCACACTGGAAAATGAGAAAAGGAAAATGTGAGTGCGAATTAGATGCAAACATGTTAACTCCTGAGCCTTGCTAGTTTTGTTACCACATGATAACCCTACTGATAATGTGTTCAGTTACTTAATTCATGTGCTTACTGGTGCTCATACGTTTGGTGATGACCTGCAAACAAGATATTGGAACATGATATACTTAGCAATTACCCTGTTTCAGAGGGATGGTGATAGGTGACCTTACATCAAGAACCAAACACACTAACAAGTGCAACATAGTGGACTTGCATCATTGCATGTAGTTGAATGCTTGGAATGCCATGATCAAGGTTATGGTTCTTCTTATTTGGATTTGGAATAATCTCACCTTTTGATTTCTTTTCTTTGAAAAGGTAGCATGTGCTAATCACCTTGTATCTTGATTTCAATATGACTGGTAAGTATTGTATGCATTTCTTGTTTTGGTTGTTGATTTTGAATTGAGAGTCTGTAGTAGTGTAAGATTTGGAAGTCTGGTACTATGAGTGCTGATTTTGTTTGCTCATGTGGTAATTTGATATGGTTTTGAAGCCTATTTGATGGATTCTCTATATATTTTTTGTTGTGTTGAATGATTTTTTTTCTTTTTGACATTTTACGCTTAGCCCCCCCTACTAATATGTCCTGGTTCCGTCCCTGGGAGTCGATAACTTGGGAGTCTGGATAATTAAGGTTTATTAAATTGACGCTATTTACCCTCGAGTGCATGTGCATCTAGCCATGATGTTTGCCTGAATATAAAAGCATTTTGATTAACCAAAGCCACTCAATAAGGCATTCACTATTACTCATTAAACTAAAGACTGATATAGAGGACATAAGATAAGCAACTTGAATAAACAACACAAAACCTTCTAAAGTTAGCTAACTTTCATGATCTCGGCAACAAATATAGTGCAATAGGATCTTCCTTAAAGGCAACAAGGCAAACGACATCCAATCCCTTGCAAAGGAGAGTGGTTGTGGGGTTTGGTAACTCTCTTAAAGGAGAAAGGCCACCATATCTTAACAGCTCTATATACCTAAACTGACTAAATTTGTCAGCTATGTTGTTTGGCATCTTGCTGGCCATTTTAAAGTACATTCTCCATTTATCTGGTCATTTTTAGGTTCACAGTAGTACACAGTGACATGATTTGCATAAACTGCAGCCATTGTCCCACAGTGTATCAATACAATCTTTGTGAGAAAAGAGACAAGACTTTGAAGAAGAAGGATTTACAATGAATATGAGCACAATGTATACGATATTAATGCCACTCAAAACAAGTAATAAATTGGTCACAACTAAGTGAGATACCAACCATCATGCTTTGTGCAGAACGAATCCAAATAAGCATAAAGGATGAGCATCTAAAATCTGGAACAGAAGGGAACAAAGCCCTAGATGAACTAGATTCAGCAGCCAAGACAATAAAAACTGGGGAAAGGAAGAGAACAAGCATACCTCCGAGTAGGAATCAAGGATTAACTGAGAGGTTTCATGGAGGTATCTGGAGGAGATCCTACCATCCAATTTGAGTGCACTTCTCCCCCACCAATGTCTAGGGCACAACAAAGAGACGATTGAATCAAGAAAAGAAGAGGATTTGAAACCAATCTTATGAAAAAGGAAAAAGAAGTGGATGGAGTACCTGTAAGAAGGTTTAGGGTTTCGAGGAGCATCCATGGGAAAAAACACTGATCCTCTGGCAACAATGTGAAGGGGTGAAGATGGGTTTGTTTATGTTTTAATATTTTTTGTTTTTTGATATATTATTAAAATATATGAAAAATATTTATTATTTATATTTTACAAAGTTTGAAGTTTTATAAAACTCTCTTATTCATTAATTATTAATTATTTAAATTTAAATATTATAAAATTAACAATAAACTAATTCAATTACACATAAAGATTAATTTTTTATTTTTATATGAAATACTTATAATTTCATTAATTTATATAATGAACATTATTTGTTATTATACAAGAGCAAATAAAACAATTATTCATTAAATATTTATTATTTAAATTTAAATATTAAACAACTAACAATAAACCAATTTAATTTAACATAAAAATTAATTTTATATGTTTATATGAAATACTTCTAACTTCATTAATTTGTATAATAAACATTATCTTTTAATAACATGTGTTTTTTCAATATATATATATATATATATATTATTATAATCCAATGTTAAAAGTAATTTTAAAAATAATTAAAACCAAATATTTATTTACCAAAAAATAAAATATTATTTTTAGTGGTTCTAGTAATAAATGTTAATCTTTTAAATATTTATTTCAATAATTGTTTATCATAATCAAATAGAAAAATATATAAAAAATTAATTTATATAAAATAATAAGTTAATTAATTTTCATAAATTTGTAAATTAATTGATTAATTTATATATCCAATCGATATTTATTAGATTGTTATTTTTACGAATGTGCTTATAATTTATAGAGTAAATTATCATGACATTATTATTTATATTTGTTTTATAATGTTTAATTTTTTTAATTTAATTATTATTCTCAATATAAATCTCAAATTCAATTTTGATAATATTATTATAATTAAGTCATGCTCTACTAAACATAAATATAAAAATTAAATAAAATTAAAAAATATATAGCTCTACCAACAGAATGATATCTGTCATTGAATGTTTAATCTATTCTAACACTTTTAAAGATTCATTAGTATAAATAATTTATAGCTACTACATTTAACCATTGCTATAGATAAGTATAATTATAGAGTAGTTATACCAATGGAACAATATCTGTAAGTAAATGTCATATTTATTCTGACAGATTGAATGTTCTGTTGGTATAGATAATCGATAGCTACAAATTTGACTGTTATTATAGATAAAAGTCTACCTATACCAGCAGAACAAAATCCGTCAGTAAATATCATATATATTGTGACAGTTTTAAAGTATCGTCGGTAAAACCAGTCTATAACTAAGGAATTTAATTGTTACTATTGAGAAGCATCAGTATATGGCAATTTTTTGTAGTGTCTCCACTCCAAAACTAGCCCTGAATGGTGTTGACAGCTGCCCTAACCCACGCCTCCAGAAAGAGAGAAGAAGATTCCTTTGAAATCCAATTTTAGGGTTTAAATAACCCTTTCCCGATGTAAGCATGACCTTGCTAATGACCGTGCTTGACTCTAGATCCTGGGAATTAATTTCAATGTAATACCAATAAATTGCACGGGGTAGGCACCCCCATACTTACTGCCATGCTCTGAGAGCACGGTCATGCAAGGAGCACAATGAGCATTCTGATATTCCCAAGAGATTTCCAAAAAAATGCACCGGTAAGCACACCTGTGTTTCCAGACTGTGCTCTCTCAGCACGATGGTGCTAGGGGCAGTGAAACCATGCTTCTCGGATCTGTGCAGACTCTAGTAAATTTCTTGGGGCTCAACACACCCGTGCTTCCGATCGTGCTTCGGACCCTGCTTGTGCTGAAACTTATATTCCAACGCTGTTTTGCATCAAAATTCTTCTCTTTTCATTCCTTTTTGTCTGAACCCCAATTATCTACAGCATTTAGCAAACATACCTCAAGTAACATCAGTTTATCATAAAATCATGCTAAAAGGACAAGTAAAACTCACAATAGGGTATATAAAATATCTATATTAAATGCACTCATCAAATGCCCCCACACTTAAATAATTGCTTGTCATCAAGCAAACACTCAGCTCACAAAGAACAGAAGATGAGTGCATAACCTAAAATTTCATAAAAGATAGGGAATTCACGGAAAACAAGGTAACTCTTAAGAATAGTGCGTAAATAGTTGATTTCTAAAAAATTAAGTTCACCTAAACTCCATACTCCCCGTGTGTGTGTGTGTGTGTGTGTGTGTGTGTGTGTGTGTTTACCCTAGGAATATGTCCCATGGTTCCTATAAAAGAAAACTAGCTCAACAAACCTTATTTTCCACAAAATTTAAATAGGTAGTAGCTTCATACTCCCTAGAGGCGGCCCTTTCCCTTTCCCATGGCCAGGAAATTCAACCACTTTGCCAATTGCGTGATATACGGTCCAACAGAAATGACACCGGCCCGGCAGATTGTTTCTTGATGATGTAGAGCAGAGGCTAAAACATAACACAAATAAAGATGAACTCCATTTTCCATACTAATCAAATACTAGAAATCCCTGCGAGTGACAACTCCCATACTTGCACCCATACTAGTAACCAATCTGCTTGGTAATGAATGAATCACACGAAGACCTTAGGATCGGAGAGTTGAAGCCTTGGAAGAATGTAAAGTGTACTTGCACCTATACTAGTTATAAAGTGAATCACAACTTGTGTACTTGCACCTATACTAGTAATTGATCTACAAGTGCACGGGTCATACAAGTAGTAAAGTATAGCCAAAAGGATCGAGTAGTTGAATCCACAAGGATTAGTATAGCTCTCGATACTTGTTCGTTTCCTAATATCTACCCAACTCAAAGATTGGGTTGAATTAATTTAACTATTAAATGAGAAAAGAATAGAGAAGGAAGAAGAGACAGGGTTTTGGGTTGAAGAGATAGCAATGAAAAAGATAGTGCCCCGGACTAATCCCCTTGGCAAATACAATTACTAAGCAATGATTCAAGAACTTCTTCTTGGACTGTGGTAACCACCTACAGAGGGTTTGATAGCGTACATCCCCACTCAAGGCTCAGAGTGGACTCAACCTTTTCCCTAATGTGTACCCTAGCTAGACGAATAGAATCTATCCTTTAGACAACAGAAAGGCAATCTAGGGTTAATTAGAACCTTAAATTATGATTGCACCAATGGGGAACTAGCAACGAAAAATCAACAATCATGTAGCTATCAACAATCCCCACATCAAGTTAACAATGAACCCACAACAAGGCAATCAATGCAAAGATGAATAGATAATATGAACAAAAGGAAGACCACAAGGAAACTCAAGAATCAATATCACTAAAATCATAGCATTAAAAGTCAAGGTTCAAAATCCGGAGCACCAATAGATGGTTAGCCTCTCATAATCTTACAATCTATCATAGGAAAACAATAAGAGAAATAGAGATTGTTCATTAAACTCCCTTTTTGCTTCACAATCACAGTGGAGAAGGCTTGACAAGGATTGTTACCGACGATCCTCCTTTTCCAAGCTTGTCTCCACTCTAGAACCGGTCTTGAATGATGCCGACGGAAGCCCTAACCGGAGCCTCCAAAAAGAGGGATGAAGATTCCTTTGAAATCTAACTTTATGGCTTAAATAACCCTTTCCCAATATAGACACAGCCGTGATAACGGGAGTTCTAATGACTATAATTTACTCCAGATCCTGGGAATTAATTTTGGCGTAATACCAATAAATCTCATGGGGGTAAGCATGCCCATGCTTACTACCTGTGCTCCAAGAGCATGCTCGTAAAAGGAGCACGGTAACCATGCTAATATTCTGAAGAGATTTCCTGTAAAATGCATGGGGGTAAGCACACTTGTGCTTCCTGACCTTGCTCCCTCAGCATGATGGTGCTAGAAGCAGCAAAATAGTGCTTCTCAGTTCTGTGCAGACTCTAGTGAATTGCACGGGGCTCAACACACTAGTGCTTTTGACCGTGCTTCCAAGAACAGGTGTGCTTTGGACCTTGCTTGTCCTAAAACATGTATTCTAACGCTGTTTTGCATCAAAATTTGTCTCTTTTTGTTCCTTTTGGTTCGAACCCCATTTATCTGCAACATTTAGCAAACATACCTCAAGTAACATCGGTTTATCATGAAAACATGCTAAAAGAACAAGTAAAACGCGCAATGGGGTATATAAAATATCTATATAAAATGCACTCATCACACAGTTTCACTGTTCATAACACCATCATGCTTTGGAAGCACTATCAATAAGCACGGGCGTGCTTACACCCATGAATTTTATTCGGATTTTCACAGAAAAGAGCATGGCTCCATGACTCCTAGCACTAGCGTGCTCTTGAAGCACTGGTAATAAGCACTGGCGTGCTTACGCTCGTGCACTTTTTAGGTTGGGCTATAATCACACCCATAACAAGTTCGAAGACACCCCAAGAAAAGCTCAGTTAAGAGGATGGCCAAGAGCACGTCGTGCTTACATCAGGATTGATGCTTTTAAACCCTAAAGTTAGGTTTTAAGGGGGGATCTTCTTCCTCATTTCTGGAGACATGGGTCAAGGTAGAGCTTCGCACCATTCAAGGCCGGATCTAGGTGGAGGGATTATAATGACAATGAAGGAATGCTGGCAAAATCATCATAGACCACTCTTCGACGATGATTGTGAAGCAAGAAGGGAGTTTTATGGATAGCATTTCTTTCTCTTGTTGTTTTTCTTTGATGCATTTTAGAACCATGAGGGGATAATTATCATTCTGTGCCCCGGATTATGATCCTTGATTTGTGCTGTATTGAATTTAGTTGCTTTGATATTTGAGTATCCTTGTGGTCTCCCTCTTGTTTATCTTGGTTGCTCATCTTTGTGTTCATTACCTTGATGTTGTATGTTGCAAAACTCAACGTGGGAATTTCCACTAGCTACTTGAGCATTGATTTGGCATGTATGTTCCCCATAGTTGAAATTACAGTTAAGAAGCATGTTAACCTTAGTTATACATCCGCTGTCTGGATGAGGTAGTGATCCATTTAGTTAGGCACACATTAGGGAAGGGGTTGAATCCACTCCAAGCCTAGAGTGAGGTTGTACGTTATCATTGCCTAGTCACTACATTTATCGAGGAGATTAATCTGGGCCACTGTCCTTTCCACTAATTTCTTTTAAACCCAAACCATGTCTCTCTTTTCTTTCTCTTTTCACATTTCTTTAATACTTTTAACTATATTTCAACCCATCTCTTGAGTTGGCTAGATATTAGAATTTGAGCAAGTATCAAGAGCTATACCAATCCCTAAGGATTTGACTACCTAATTTGTTCGAGTACACTTTATTACTTATACAGCCCATGCACATGTGGTTATGCAAAGGGCCTATCAAGTTTTTGCTACCATTGCTAGGCACTGGCAACTCTTAAGACAGCTTTCACTTTTAGTAATCTCGCTATTTCTTTGTTTCTCTTTATATATTCATTTTACTTTATTGTCTTTCTTTCGTGAACTAATTCTTTTGTTGCTCTTTACTTCAGGAGGATTGCGTCATGGACGAACTGCTCACAGTTTTGGGGAACTATTCATGTTCGTCTTTTGACTATCCTTTGGATCAATTTTCTACATAACCTAATTTAACAGATATATTAGCTCAATTTGTTAACAATGGCTATGTTGGTGATGCCGAGGATATCTATGGTTATTGTAGTTTAGAAGAGATGATATCCAATTATCAAAAGAAATCATTACTATAGGCATATGATCAAGTATTTGGGATCATACACATTCAACGAATCCAGTAGAGACACAGAATTTAGAACAAGTTATGTCATTGTCGGTCGATGTGATGAAGAGACCAGTATAGGTTTTGGAGGAAGCTTATGAACAGAGATAGAAGATAGAACTTAAGAAGGAGACTATTCAAGTTACAACAAGTCATAGTGATGAGGAAGATGATAACAAAAGCAGTGATTCAGGAACAGAGTGTTTGATAACAAATTGGGACAAACGAAAACCTTCACTTGAAGAACCCCTTGAACTAGAATTGAAGGATCTAGCTGAACACTTATAGTATGTATTTTTAGAGAATGACAAGAAATTACTCGTAATCATAGCAACAAGTCTTGAGATGGATTAGAAGGAAAGTTTACTCATGGTATTAAAGATTCACAAGAGGGCAATTGCATGGATGATTTCAAATATTAGGGTGATTCACCATTCTTTTTGTACTCATAAAATTTTGATGGAAGATGAAGTCAAGCCAAGGGTGTAACCACATGGAGATTAAACCCTAATATGAAGGATGTTGTCAAAGCGGAAGTAAAGAAGCTTCCGGATACAGGAGTGATTTACCCAATTTCGAATAGTCCATGGGTCCTTCCCATTCAAGTAGTGCCTAAGAAAGGAGGGATGATAGTGGTACAGAATGAGCATAATGAGTTGATTCCTACTCACACAGTCACTAGTTGGCGAGTTTGTATTGATTATTGAAAACTGAATGATGCCACTAGAAAGGATCACTTCCCATTATTCTTCATTGATCAGATGTTGGAACACTTATCAGGACACATATACGTTTCTTGGATGGAATATCAAGATATTTACAAATTCTAATTGCGCTAGAAGATCAAGAAAAGGCAACCTTTACGTGCCCTTATGGTACTTTTTCTTACATGAGGAAGCCTTTTGGTTTATGTAACGAGCAAGCTACTTTTCGAAGGTGAATGATATCCATCTTCGATGACTTTATAGAAGACATCATGGAAGTGTTTATGGATGATTTCTCAGTGTTTGGGGACTCTTTTAACAATTGCTTGAACAACTTGAGAAAAGTTCTTACCCGATGTGAGGAGAAAATTTAGGTGCTTAGTTGGGATAAGCACCACTTCATGGTACAAGAAGGAATAGTTTTGGGGCACAAAATTTCAAAGTCTATTGGTTTTTATCGATGCTTTATCAAGGATTTATCCAAGATTTCTATACCAATAACCAAGCTCCTGGAAAAGGATACATATTTTCAATTTGATGATGAATGTCTCAACTCTTTCCATCTATTAAAGGAGAGATTGATTGATTCCCCGATTATAAGATCGTCTGACTAAAGCCTCCCTTTTGAACTCATGTGGGATGCAACTGACCGAACAATGGGGGTTGTTCTGGGTCAAAGTCATGACAAGCATTTCCATCCTATCTATTATGCAGGCAAGATGTTAACACCCACCCAAGAGAATTACACCACAACATAAAAAGAATTGTTAACCATTGTTTATGCTTTTGATAAATTCCATCCTTACCTTGTGCTATCTAAAATAGTGGTGTATATTGATCATGTTGCTTTAAGGTATCTTCTGACTAAATCAAATATGAAGCCACTACTAAATCGGATGGTTCTTCTTCAATAGGAATTCTAATTGGAAATTAGGGATAAACGGGGATCTGAGAATGTTTTGGCCTATCATTTATCCCATTTGGAACACTCAATGGGTGAGTTGAGTTCTTAAAAAGAAGTGAATGATGCATTTCCAGAAGAACATCTTTAACAAGTTCAAGGGCAGAAATTTTAAGACTCGAATACCCCCTGGTTTGTGGATGTTGCAAATTATTTAGTTGGTGGTATTATCCCAGGACAATTTTCATATCATCAGCATAAGAATTTTCTCTTAGATGTGAAACACTATGTTTGGGAAGATCCTTTTTTTGTACAAGATTTGTGACGACCTGATGGTAAGGCGGTGAATCTCACATGTAGAAGGGTGGAAAATCTCACATCATTGCCATTCAGGGGTTGTCAGGGGCATTTTACTGCAAACCAGACAATAGAGAAAGTATTGGAAGCAGGATTCTTTTGTCTATCAATGTTCCATGATGCCCTTTTCCAACCTCCAATGGCAATAAATATGTTTAATTGGATGTTGACTACTTGTCAAAGTGGGTGGAAGCTCAAGCACTGCTAACCAATGATGCCCGTGTTGTAATGAAATTCTTGAAAAAATTGTTTTTTCAGTTCAGCAGTCCTAGGGGAATCATTAGTGATCGAGGAGCGCATTTTTGTAATGCTCAATTTAGGAAAGCGATGAAGAAATTTGGAGTGAACCATCAAGTAGCCACCACCTACCACCCCCAAACAAGCGGTCAAGTTGAAGTTACAAATCGAGAATTGAAGAGAATTTTGGAGAAGATTGTGCAAGGCAACAAGAAAGATTGTTTGAAAGGTTAGATGAAGCATTATGCTCCTACAGGATAGCCTACAAAATGACGACAATCCATATCCCTTATCATCTAGTCTATGGGAAAGCATGTCATAAACCAGTTGAGTTAGAACATCAAGCTTATTGGGCAACCAAGCTACTCAACTTCGATGCAGTCAAAGTTGGGGAAAAGTGAAAGTTCCAACTCAATGAGTTGTAGGAATTTCAACAAGCAGCTTATGAAAACTCTATTTTATATAAAGAGAGAGCTAAGCATTTCCACGACAAACAAATATATGGTGACAAACATTTCAGAATCGTAAGCAAGTCATGTTATTCAATTCGAGGTTGAAACTTTTATCGAGTAAGCTAAAATCTTGATGGTCTAGCCCGTATACCATCACTCAAACCTTTCCTTATGGGGCAATTGAAATCTCACACCCTCACAAGGGCACTTTCAAAGTGAATGGTTATTGTTTGAAACATTATACCTTCAGGGGCAAACCCCTTTCAGCTAAATTCCATGAGTAATTACTTTTATGTTACCCATACGAGGATTGATTAGGGTGCGTCAGGCTCATAATGTTAAACAAGCGATTATTGTTAGGCAACC
This sequence comes from Dioscorea cayenensis subsp. rotundata, assembly GCF_009730915.1. Taxonomy (NCBI): domain Eukaryota; kingdom Viridiplantae; phylum Streptophyta; class Magnoliopsida; order Dioscoreales; family Dioscoreaceae; genus Dioscorea; species Dioscorea cayenensis. The sequence continues at coordinate 9,884 of NW_024088586.1, read as the reverse complement.
AAAGTATTTACTTGGTTGTTTAGTTGTTCATTCCCTCTTAGTTGCATTTGGTTCCCTCATAGATCGCTCTATCATGAGGATTATGAAGCAAGAAGGAAGTTTTATAGAGAGCATTTTTTTCTCTTGTTGTTTTTCTTCTATGTATTATAGAACCATGTGGGGCTATTTTTTTCTCTTATTTATTTTTTCTATGTATTATAGAACCATGTTGGGCTAACCGTCATTCGGTTCCCCTGATTATGATCCTTGACTTGTGATGTATGAACTTAGTTGCTTTGATTATTAAGTTTCCTTGTGGTCCTCCTCTTTTTTATTTTGGTTGCTCATCTCTATGTTGATTGCCTTGATGTTGTATGTTGCAAAACTTGACATGGGAATTACCGCTTGTTGCGTTAGCATTGATTTTCCTACATATTCTCCATTGTTGCAATTGCAGTCAAGAAGCATGTTAACCTTAGTCACGCATCTGCTATCTAGATGATGACCTAGTGATCTATTTAGCTAGGGCACATATTAGGGAAATGGTTGAGTCCACTTTGAGCCTTGAGTGAGGTTGTACATTATCAAAACCTCCATAGGTGGTCACCACGATCAGAGGAGATGTACATATAATCATTACCTAGTCAATATATTTGTTGAGGGGAATAATCTGGGGCACTATCATGTCGCTCTTTTCTTTCTCTTTCCGCATTTCTTTAATTGTTTTAAACTAGATTTCAGCCAAACTCTTGAGTCAGTTAGATATTAGAATTTGAGTAAGTATCAAAAGCTATACCAGTCCCTATGGATTCGACTACCTGACCCATTAGGGTATATTTTATTACTTATATGACCCGTGCACTTGCAATTACACAAAGGCCTTATTAGGACTCTGAAGGATTAACCCAAGAAGCATCTATGTTAATGGTTATGAAGGGAGATAAAAAAAAAAAGTGGATTAAGGATACCTCCTATTTGCCAATTTTCTACATTTGAGGAAATCTGTGCATTGCGCCCAAGCTTTAAAAAGAATGAAACCAAAACTTGGATTCCAAAGTTTAAACACAAGATTACACCTTTCCCTCCAGAGTATCCACACAATAGTGGCGATCAAAGCTTTGGCAAAAGCATCACCAGCCCAAGAATTAATTTCAACTATAAGCCAATCCCCAGTTTTAAAGGTGTTTATGAAATGAGGGTCAAGACCAAGAGAGTTTTAGAAGATTATTCTAGCACAAATTGATCTCGGAACAATCCCAAAGTAAGTGGTTAGCATTTTCAGACTCAAGCAAACAGAAGTTGTAGAGGGTGTGAGGATCCACATTCACTACAAAAAATTTGACTAATTTCTACGGTAAACATTCATACGGAAATATATCACTATCATAGGTAAATATTATTCTTTATGAAAAAAATTGTAGAGCCAAACATAGAGAACACCACGTAGGTAACAGTATTTAGCTACGATTTCCTATTTTCATAGCCAAAACTTAGAACCTTTCTCTACGCTATTTTCGTAGAGAAATGTAAAAGAAATTTGTGACTAAATTTAAAAAATCATAGAGGGAAAAGATTATTGGCTACAAATAAATTGTAGGCAATGGTTTCCTTATTTCTCTATGAAATTTAGTTACGAAAAGTCCATTGAGAATAGTAAATTTGTCTTGTTCCATTATACTTTATCTATGATAATTTTTCTAGAGAGTTGTGGGCTTTGTCTATGATTGTCAATTTTGTAGTGACTTTATCTTTTTTATCATGGTTTAGCTTCAATTATTTTTACAGTCAATGTTTAGCAAATCATAGGCAATGGTTTAAATTTTCACTCCGATATAAAAAATCGTACTAATAATTCATTGTTAATATAAATATTGAATTCAAAGATATCCATTTCAAATATTAATCTGCAAACATTGAATCCAAGAATAAAATGTTCAATATAACCATTTGTCTACAATCATTCCAAAAACTAAGTAACCATTCAAATACCAAAGTATCAATGCTAAGTTGTGTCTCTACCACTTGTACCATAAAAGAAAATCATCCATGCGAATTTGTATCCCACTCCTTTGTCAAAGCCTATTAACTTCCTGCAATAAATTATAAAATAAAATTATTATATATATATGATACATACTATTTCATAAAAAAATAATAAAATCTTAAAATTGTATTTAAGAGTGCTTTCAGAACAACTTTGTTATCCAAGCAAAAAGAAGTAAATACCAAAGATAACAAACCTGAAAAAATTACAGCATCCATATAGTGATTAAACTTGGTGAGCAACCCTGCACATCAAATCTCATTTATTGTTCTTATTACTCGATTCCATGTTTCAAACATAATAGTGACATGTTTGTGTGAGCAACCCTGGACATTAAGGATCATCCAAAGTCAACAAAAATAAACAGATACACAAATATAAGCAAATCCAAAAAATAATTAAACTGATATACTTGTTTAATGCAAACTCTTATTCATGTATATCTCTTTCAATACCCTTGTGAATAAACTCTAAAATTTTCATATATATATATATATAGGCAATTAGAACGTTCTGTTAAATTATATGTAGATTAAAGGAAAAAACTTATATATCGTGAAAATTTGTAATTCAAATGCAAATATTCATAGATGAATTTATTTTCCTAATTATACATTCAATTACAAAAATTACATCAAGTGTATACTGTATATATATAATACAATATATATTTAATCATGAGCTCTGGCAGGAGTACAAAATTCCAAAAATAAATTAATAAAGAAATAAAGGAAAAATAATATTATATTTTGTAGTGATGTAATGTGCCCTTCAAATGATACCAAAACTAACTGTTTAGAAGAAAATGATGAAGAGTATGCCATAAGTGGATCTAAAACTTTGTAAGGTAGACAGAAACCTAGCAGAACTTCAAGCATGGTCTGCTTCAAATTGACTGTTTATTCATCCAATATTTTGCAGTCTAACTCCAAGTCTTTAATGAGAATCTCCAAACCATGGCATCAATTTATAAGGGAACAAAAACTCTAATATATAAAAAATAATTAGACTACACTCAGCTATATTACAATATAGCTATATACAGTTTGAATCTACATGGCCTAACATGTAACAAATTCAATATAGACTTCTACTTTTGTGAACACATATATAAAAGAATACAAGAAATGGAGAAATGGAAGCTCACTGGACTTATCAAATCTATTTTGATTTTATTCATTCTTACTTCATGAAGTTCAAATAAAGGCAACATCCTAATATATTCAAGATTTTCAACATAAAATAATATACACATAGGTGGTATCCTAATATATTCTTGGTTAGGTTCACAATTATATAAGGAATTATAAAGATCATCGATTTAACCAATACCAAGGAACCAATCAATCAACCAGAGCGCTCAATGCTTTGAACATCCTCTTATTTTGTAATTTAATTGTAAAATCAAGCATAAAAATAGCGAGATGATCCAACCCAGTGCTTGAAACCAATCGATGAATAAAAGAAAGAAGAAATCAAAAGTGAAACATGGCATCAATCTCAAGTTTTTCAAAAGAGTGATGATTTAAAAGAGTAGCATGTGACCTTAGAGAGGATGCGCAAGGGAACCATGAGTCCTCTTCCTTCTCTCACCTCAAGATTGAGAAAGTCCTAAGCTACCACAAGCACCACAAAAAGATCAGTGGATCTCACTATGGTCGACCTACGTGAGAGAGAAACTCCCGGATTTCATGATCACAAACACCGCAAGCTACCACAAACACCACATCCAGCCAGACAATCCCACTAAAAATGATGAAATCGGTTCCCTATTTTGGGGGTAAGACAAGAAAAATTTCATGAATATCTCAAATGTCACTACTCAACTTTCATGTATTAGACAATTACAACATACATAAAAGTAAAAATAACACACTAATCTATTACTCTATATTACTGTAGGAAATAAAAATTATTCATGATAAAGTTGATTTGTTCATAAGCCTCTACCACTTGAGTCATGTTTGAAGTGTTAAAGAAAATTTGAAAACATGTTGTGAAGTGGCAATTAAAAGATGAAAAGCTTTTGTTGTTACCGAGAATCGTGATCAATATGCTAACTTTCAAGAGGGTTCAATTGGTGATATATATTTTAATTTATTTGAGAAATGATATTAAGATTAATATAAATACTATGTGAGTAAATTGAGGATAAGCACATGTGATATGTGTTTTGCCATCAGCAAGTAAAACCTTTTTATCTATTTATTTGTTTATTCATGTCTACCCTCTCAAATTTGGATATTTGTTTTTAATTATTACGAAAACACAACCAGTAATTTGATAATTTTTAAAATTTCCATTTATCTTTCATATTAGCACACCTTTTTAATATTGATAACTTTAAAAACAACAAAAATTTTTATGCAAGTTGTTAAAAGAGAATTAGTTTTTCTTAACACAAAACGAGCATGATTTTATAGTGATTCATAAAATTTTGAATTTTTCCTTTACACAATCAAAAATTTTATGCAAGAAATTTTAAAGTTTTTATGAAGATAAACTTGTAATTTCAACCAAAAAGAAAATAAAAGGATTAAACTTGAAATAGGAGTAGGAATGGATTTTCAAGTTAGTTTTTCATATGACAAGAATTAAATTCTCATTCATTAATTTCCCATTTTATTATTATGCATATAGTTGGAGTGGTAATTATAAAAGAAGATGAAAGAAAAGATCAAAGTAGATCATCAAATATGAGAAAAGTTAGTATCACACCACACAAAATCAAAAATTAAGGAGAGGAATAAGATTTTTGCCCTTATAAATTTCATTGCAAATCTTACAATTGCAAATAGAGAATCAAATAACGGATTATAGGATAAAAATAAAATAAAGCAAAACACAAAAACAAATCTTCCAAATTTGATAGTGAGAGAATCTCATGAGATAACAAAATAAAAATAAGTACAAAAACCTTGTCATTAGATTTTGCTCATAAAACTAACAAAATCATCAATAATACCAAACTAATCAAAACATTTGATAGAGACACAAGTGTACATGCCAATCACGTAATAAAGTGATGTCTTAGTGCGTAGTTTCGTCCACAGGAAGAAGGTTAATACTAGTAATGGAGTCTAGACCCCAAAAATAGCCTAAAGCGATCAAGGGATGTGTGTGTGAATAAAAGCAAATTAACTACTGAAGAAATTACGTGGATGCGACAGAGAGAAATCCAGTGAAGAAAGTGTTTATATTTGCGCAAAGCATCCTACGAGGGTTGGTGTGGGAGGCATAGGACAGTGGATGCTCCAAACATGCTGATCCTAATATTTGAGCGAAGGGCTCTCGGAAATATAATAGGCTACTTTCTCGGTGATGCAAAGCTGAACCCATGTAGCAGAGCTCGATACACAATAACATCCACGCCAGCGTGCACTCTATAAAACCTTATCGTGGACTAATAATAATCACTACTTAAGTAGATAATCTCTGCCAAAGACAGTAGATTACCCTCAATCTCCAATCTGTAGGATGAAATGTGATTTCTCCCAACCGCCTCCCACATGATCGCAAAAGCACGGAAATTATCATCAATACACTAAGGAGGATTGTGGGAGACGAGTCTCCGAGACACTTAACCAAAGGCGACGCACTATTCTCCCAGATTGCGTAGAATCTATGCTCGGGTGGGGAATTTCTTCTCGTCATGTAGCAAAATCCAAGTATGATTTTGCTAGGGCTTTGCACGTTAGCAATCTAGCACTCAATGACAATTAGCCTCAAATGAATGCTATATTGATTGCAAATAAGAAATCAATTAAGCATCGTAAAGATCTAACAACAAAGTCGAGAAATAAACCACAGACTCAACTATGCCCCAAGCGTCTCCACAAATTACTCCATCCGGCTATCGCAAGCCATTCAAGATACAAATAATGGAGAAAAACAGGAAAGCTATGCAAACCCTCTTTCAATCCCTAGGATGAAGAATCGCCAAGAAGTTTTCACGCGCCGCGAGATGAGTCGCGCATCGCAATCTTCAATCCTCTTGGAAAGCGCAGTAGAATCCAAAATCCCCCTCAAAATCACTACTTAAGTGTTGAGATAGCCTCTCTTTCTTCCTCGACCTTCGTATCCAAAGAACTCTCATAGAAAATAGAATAGAAGATGCTGTGTATCCTCATAAGTTATATTTATGCACCGCGCTTATCGATTGTAGCTCGGCTTATAAGGGAGTTGGAGGAGAAGATGGTCGCGAGCCTTATGGGCACGCTCGTGGTCGTAAGCTGGTCTCGTGAAGATCTATCTATTTAGTGTTGCGGTCTAGCCTACGGCCATAAGTCGTCGGGCGATGAAGCTTCACGTGTCTATTCTACGACCACCTCTGACGTATCTGAGGCATGATCATAAGCTCCTCGCAGCATGTGCTTACTGTGACAATACTTGCTTGTGCTGGGTCTTTTGAGACTGGCTCCAAATCTTTACAGGCACAAGCGCCCACGAGGTCTTCTAAATTGACTCGCGGGACTAAGGAATGGTACCTGGTACGCGTGCAGCTACCCGCTGCCTCGGTCCTTGATTCGATGGTAGGCAGAGGAAGCTCCAACTTCATAATTTAAGGTCTGAAATGTTTCTTTCAGACTCTCTCTCTTGTCTGGCATCGGCCTCAAAGCATGTTAATGCACAAGCACACTATATTTAGAATTGAGTTTCCATAATTTGGTTTTATATTAATACATGCCACGAGGTGTACAAATTGATATAGGAAATTACATGAACATTTATGCACTCATCAATATTCATAAATTAACTTCTGAAGAAACCCAAAATTCTCAAACCTGCTCATCATTATTTAAAAATACCTGAACACTTGCACGACCACACTCAAAAGCTAGTAGTTACTCAACACGTCCACGAAATCGCTTCTTGATCTCGAGAGTCTCACTCTTACTCGATGATGGCGATAAGGTACCGAGAGTTTCTTCCATCTGCGTGAACCGCACTCTTTTACACTCGCACTCAACGCTTCTCGGCAACTGAGAGACATAAGACTTGTGAAAATAGAACCCGCCTCGCCCAGGCGCTCCCATCCAGTGGCCTAGCTCATACTCTTTGCAATCGTGTCTAGTATAACGCAATGTCGCATGATTAAAATTACGGGAGGAGATTATACAAATTTCAAAGAGACGTGCTAGGAGAGGAAACAGGGGTGCTCCCTTGTGTGAGGCGGTCACTAATCGGCCAGTCATGGCGAGAGATCCTAGATTCCCATTAAATTAACAGTATAGAGGTGGTCAGGGGAGTATCGTTCAGGCTGAGAAATAAACATGTCAAAAGAAATATGAAAAACTTGTTGTTCACATCAAAAATAATTATCAACTTGTAATGAAATTAAAAATAAATAAAGAACTTAAATAAAAGTAGCGTGCATTAGGAATCTTTTAAACTTTCATATCTATATTTTATAACCATATTCAGGCGACTATCATTTACATCCCATAATACTTTTCACTTCAACCAATTCTTGCCCAGCCAGAGCATATGGCCACAAGCATTGTCATCAAGTTGAATGTTGGATATAATCTTCGAGTGGCACGCAATAAAACTTAAGAAAAATTATAGAAAATGGAAATAATATTATAAACAAAATCAAATTATTAATTTGTTAATATTATTCTGAGTAATTGGAATTTCGAGCAATTTATCAAAAATGCTGTTTAAGTCTTTGGACTCAAAGTTTGTATTTCATCATTTCACAATTGTTTGGAAGAGTCCAATGATTTCTTCTATCCATTTCCATATATAACAAAATTTACTACCATTTCATGCGTTAAGTGGGTAAATAAATTGAAACACAGCGGGGAGAAAAGTATCAATCTATAAAAGCAAGTATAAAAGCAGTAGTTTTTATTTATCATACTATTACAGTCACTTACAAAGCGATAACACGGCTTCACTACTGCTCAACATCTCAATGTCCATGGGCTGTCATCTGGTGCTGCCATTATGGATTTGCTCATCCTTCCCCTCTAAGGATGGCCTGTCACCACCACCTGCCTCCACCTCCACCACGCCACCCACCTCCTTCACCAGACCCCTCCCATAACCATGTCCTCCACCCAGAGCCCCGCCCGCAGCTACGCACGGTCCATGTCTGGATCCTGATCCACCACCACCACCTGAGTCCACCGCCACTTCTACCACCACCACCTAGTCCACACACCCACCTCCAGATCCTGATCCACCACCCGCTACCACCATACCACAGTGCACCTCCGCCTCAGTCCTGATCCACCACCACCCTAGTCCACTGCCACCACCAAGTTCACCTCCACCTCCTTCCTCCTCCTCACACTACATCTGTCCACCACCACCTCACCACCGCCTCCTTTCCCTTATCCTCCACTTGCACCTCCAGACCCAGATCCAGCCACCTTCTCCACCACCTCTACCTCCACCTCCACAACCTTTTTTATACCTTCTACGGAAGTGCAACCCTCACTCAAGATTTTATATTGGCCGAGGGACAAACCTAATACAAGAAGGAAGAATGAAACCAAAGAACACGACTTTGTACTTTAGCCATTGCAACGAGTAGTAGTAGGACCAGTAAACAAAGCAAGGGATGTGGAGTTGTGGAGTGGAGATGGGAGCCATTTATAGGGTTTGTTTACATGGAACTTATTAACTACTTCCTTTGTGAAATCACTAGGGCCTTGGAACACGGTTTCTGTTTTTGACGGGATTTCTCAAATCTTATAAAATTTGCTTTCTTATCATCAATCAATTTCTCAAAGTTTTTCAAAAGGATGTTTAAAAAGATTTAAATTATAAATAAAATAAAGAAATGGATTTCTTTCATGCCACCGTCATACCACCTGGCGGCCATTAGGCTCAATTGCAATGCTGCATTATATATGCCTTTATATATATCAAGTTCGGTGAGGAACTATATCTTTTGTAAAGATTTAGTTACAATATTTTTCTTTATTTTATTTTTTTTACAAATGAAATAGTATCTCTATTAATAAGAAATTGTCGAAGAAGGCTGGAGTGGGGGAGGCAGCATTGCAGTGGTTACAAATACTCACAAAAATTACTGAGCACGTGCGGAGGGAGAAGCCATTGTTTCTCCTACAAAGCATGCACTACTATCAACTAGCGATGCGATGAGCAATGTTAAACCCGAGTGTAGAAATATACTTGATTGCAAAAATAGTATTGCTTTGGGGAAGAGTTCGAATTCTTGTCGCTTTCGCTGTGTTTCTTGCGTCATCTGGTGACTGTTATTCAATAGTTATTTTTAGTTACAAATTTAGTCTAACCACTTTTGAGTATGAAAAATGTTGATAGATGTATATTGCTATGTTAATCCCTTTGGTATATCGTTGCCTTACACAATTTTATCTAGAAAACATATCTCTTGTAGCCTGATGTTCTCTTTATACATGTGCATATTAATAATTTATATAATACTATCTCTTCTAACCTTTGTATATTCACGGTATTGCTCGCTTGCCATTTGCCTAATTTACACACACACACATTGGGTGTGGTTTGCGTAAAACTCATTCATGCACTCAAAAACAAACCTTTGAAGTCCAAAGCCACTCAGATGCATACATAGCAGTTTAGACTCATGAGGTGTTTAATGCATGTGATCCATATTTGTAAAAAATCAACGCCTAAAACATTTTCTTGAAGATCTTTTCATTAAAATTAATTATCTAATTAAATTAAATCTATCTTAAATCTAATTATAATCAGTTACTTCCACTCATTTGAACTGTTATCTGAATCTGACTATAATTTGTTCTCTTTCAACGTATAATCTTCTTCATCAGTTTTATGTTTTGTTTTATTTTTCTTCAATATTTTTCTTTTTTTCAAAAGTATTCATGATGGTAAGTCTTGC
>NW_024088585.1:0-24273 GCF_009730915.1 Dioscorea cayenensis subsp. rotundata | reverse complement strand
TTTGGTTCTTTCAACTCTGTTTCTCTAAAGATGATTTCAAATTTTCTAGGTTGGGAAGGAATCTTCAGAGCTTCATAGAGAGATCCAAGCTCTGGTAAAGCATGCTTCCTGTAACAACAGTTATGACGCATTCATTTCTGACGCACTGTGGCTGTATGAGCAGAACTCGGGCACATGAGATGTTTCTAAGGTTTAATTGCACTTCTAAACACCTGGTATATATTTATTGGATGATGCTTTTATTTTGCACTTTTGTTATGTGTTTCTGTTCTAGCACTTGTCGTCAAAAGCATGCCATTGTCTTCAAGATAACCTTGAAACTATTCCCTTTCTCATTTGAAGAATCAACAAGGAGTGTATCTACTTTTATCAAAGATGGAATTCTTTCTTTCCTACTTTAGTCTTTGATGATTTTAGGGACACTGACTTTTAATAACCTAATAACCTATTTCAATTATTTCATCTTCATTTCTTCTTTCATCCAGTTCAGGTCTGATAAACAGAAACCTCAAAATCTTTTGGTTCAAAAGTTATATGCAAACTAATCCTAATTCCTTTTCTTGCACATTAGTTACCGACAAAATTCGTAGCCCCTTAAGCCACCTAAATAATAGTTTTTAAGTGAAACTATTGTCTTTTTTAACATAGCACAAGCCCTCTTGTTTGGGGATAACCATGGTAATAAGTAATTTCAAATATTGCATGCTGCTGTCACCTGTAAATTATATCTGATCTGACTTGCCATCTATACTTATTTTCAGCTCTTTCTGCAAGCCTTGATGATATTCTAGGAATAGTATCTGTCTTGAAGAACACGTAGTAGTTAACTTTTGTAAATCTGTGCTTTATTGGAAGGATGGATGCTACTTGAAAGCAAGTCTTGACTCATCAAGATGACAAGTGTGTATGAGTGTTAAAATTTCTTCACTTGTGATTGTCATAGCTTTACATATCTACAAGAGGTTTATTGATGTATTTATTAGTGATTGCTTTTATAACCATTTGGAGGTTACCAAACTATCAATTAAGGTGAACAGAATTGGCTGCAATTATATACAGTCAACCCCGCATGGCTGAATCCATCATCCTTTATCACCATGTCATAACCGGTAGAGGCTATTGGTAAGTTTATGTTACCATTTGTTGAGTTTGATTGCACAACTGATTAGTTCATGGACTTCAATCAAATTTTGATTATATTCATACATACATATATGTGATTGATTTGTTGAAATATGTATAATATTATGCATATAAAGTTTTTGTTAGTAAAATCTACTCTTCAGATAGCTCATGGTCAAGACTAATCATCCTCATAAGATGGGTTTGGACATCTTTTGTAAAGGTAAGACTCCTGCTCTTTTAAACGCACCTTATTTGAAACAGTAAAAATAATGTTTTTGACTCCATTTTATATCTCAATTATATGTGAATTGTTTTCCCACACTACTAATGTAGTACTATAATATTTTCTCATATTTGGTTTTTTTAATTATTTGAATCATATCTTGTGTTTGTGTGGTGAATATAAATTATCATTATCATTGAAATTTTCAATGTAGATGTTGACTGCGTAGATCACGCTCATGGACGAGCTTGGCTATCCACATCTATCAGCTCATTCATGGTACTTAACTGTTATATCATTGGACCATTGATGCAAGAGACTTTTTCCATGCACACGTTTTTCTCATTCGATGGATTTACGAGCAATATGATGACGGAATGAATGATGCAATATAAGATGAGATGTTAAAATTTTATTCATGCTATTTTGCTACATGCCTGTCTTGTATGCTTTGTATATCCTTGCCCCTTGTTTTGCAATTTTTATTATCAATTCATACTATTTTGATTTTATATATTGTTCACACTACTTGAAATTTGCTTCATCTCAGATTATGAAAAGCCGGACGAATTAACCAGAGTGAATGTCTTCCATGTCTAGAGACTTGCTACAAATATTTTACGAGTTCCAGCATGGAAACACTGAATATTGTATTGGGGGAGAAAACTCAAAAATTTGAGGTACATGCAATTCATCCTAGTAATTCCTGTTAGAAGTGGAGAGAATGAGAAAGTGGAACAAGTCTATCTCTAGAACACACATTACATGAGTGACCCTTTGGGTCTACATATAGAACATGATAAGTATAAATATACATCTATACATACATATACATACATACATACATATACAATACAACAATACATCTAACACCCCCCCTCAAACTCAAGGCGGATCGTGCGTCTTGAGTTTGGATAACATGAATAGATGGTGATCACGTGTCTGCGCCTTGGTGAAAAAATCAGCCACCTGGACCTCTGTAGGAAGATAGTGAAGTGATACAGTCTGGGCACGTACATGACATCGTGTGAAGTGTGCATCAACACCAATATGTTTGGTCAGCTCATGCTTAACTGGATCTGCAGCAATCTGAAGGGCACCAGTACTGTCACAGTGAATAGGAATGGGAGATGTGATCGGTACACCAAAGTCTGTAGAATCGACGCATGCCCAAAAGCACCTCCTGGACGGTAGAAGCTAACGCACGAACTTCAGCCTCAGACACTAGACTTAGTAGACATAGAGTGCTTTCTTGGTCTTCAAACAACAAGAGAAGAGCCAAGAAAGATACGAGTAACCGATGACAGAGACCCGATCATCGGGACAAGCGGCCCAAGTAGCATCGAATAGGCACATGAGTGAAGAGTGGACGACGTGAGTAGAAACGGACCACGAGATACAGATGCTACGCGAAGATATCGCAGCATCCCGAATAAGATGAGCATAATGAGCAGTGGGTGCCGTAACGAACCGGCCGAGGATGTGAACTGCATGGGAAATGTCTGGACGAGTAACGGCCAAGTAGACCAAACTGTCAACCAGATGTCGTAGCGAGAAGGATCAGATAAGGGAATCCCATCAGAAGCACAAATCTGCAAATGTAGCTTCATCGGTATAGCAGCAATACGGGTATCAGTTAAACCAGAGCGAGCAAGTAGGTTGTGAGTATAACGTCACTCGAGAGAGGCGGTAACCATCCGGGATGAGAAGTAATCTCGATACCCAAGAAGTAACGAGCGGACCTAAATCGGTCATCAAGAAAGTCTCACATAACTCCTGCTCACAAAAGTAATGTGAGCAGAGTCATCACCGGTAAGTATCATATCATCGACATATAGAAGAAGAATGGTCTGCCCACGAGAGGAAGAGTGAATAAAGACTGCCGGGTCATGTATGCTCGGAGTGAAACCAGCAGCCTCAACTACTATACTAAACCGCTCAAACCAGGCCCTGGGAGCCTGTTTGAGACCATAAAGAGCGCGGCGAAGACGACAAAGCAGACTCGAAGGCACCCGAAGGCCGGGGAGGAGTCATGTAAACCTCCTCCTTCAAGTCCCCATGAAGGGAACGCGTTCTTCACATCAGGTCGATGAAGAACCCAACCACGAATAGCGTAAACGAAAGAACTAAAAGTACGCACACGAGTGTGCATGTGGGCTACTGGGGCAAAAGTCTCCTCATAGTCACGGCCATACTCCTGCTGAAAGCCACGAGCAACCAAACGCGCTTTATAGTGCTCGAGAGACCCGTCAGAACGAGTCTTCACCGCAGTAGATCCAACGACGGGTGATGGGAGCGGCATGAGAAGGAAGGGGAACAAGATCCCACGTATGAGTCCGAGTCAAAGCTTCAAGCTCCTCTGCATGGCAGTCCTCCACTCAGGTAGTCGAACTGCTTCTCGGTAGGTACCCAGCTCAAAGACATCTCAAACACCTGGGTGCTAGTAGAAGCATAACGGACGTGGGGGATGTAAAAGTAGAGCGATCGCGTAAAGAATAAGTGTGAGAGTGTACCTCGGGAGGCTGGATCGATAGTAGGAGAGGTGTCGAAATAACCGCCGAGATGGAGGCTGCGGGATCCCGACGGTGGTATGTGAAAAGCGAGCAGTGGGTGAGCAAGTGGGCGAGGGAGGAGGGAAGACAATCGTGAGGAGACTCAACAGATAAAGGAGGGAAGAAAGCTGCGAGGAGACTCGGTGAGATAAAGGAGGAGAGGGGTCAAGGGAGGAGTTAGAAAAGAAACTCACTTTGGAGGGTTGAATGATGAAGGAGAGGAAGACACATGAGAAGTATGCTCAGCCGAAAGGGTAGGAAAAAGGAAGGATAGAGGGACAGAGGGAGATGGGGACTCGGTGGAAGAAGGAGAAGCATAGAAAGGTGTGGATTCATCAAACGTGACATCACGGGAGATGCGAATACGACGAGTGACGGGATCATAACAACGATAACCTTTATGCTCAAGGCTATATCCTAGAAAAACACATGAAACAGACTGGGATGTTAGCTTTGTTCTCTCCCGAGATGAAAGCAAAACAAAGCAGCGACAACCAAAAACACGAAGATGATCATATTGTGGAGGTGTCCCATGAAGACACTCACCTGGACTACGACCATTAAGGTGAGAGGAAGGTTGTAGGTTAATAAGGTAAAGCAAGCAGGTGTTGACGACATTAGAAAAAAATGAGGGGGAAGAAAAGCACCTAGAAGAAGAGCACGTGTCGTCTCTAAGATGTGACGATGCTTACGTTCAGCAATGAGGGGGAAGAAAAATGAGGGGGGATGATACCATGTTAATACAGGGACCCACCACCCTAACTTCTCCATAACTGCAGTTAGAGGGAAGGATTGGCTTAGGATATATAAGGCTAGGGAGATTGGCTCTCACAGGCGATGTGAGACTATGGACCAAGTTAACCACTGCGTCCCAACACCCCCCTGGGCCCACAACGGATGTGGGACCCAAGATCCTAGTCACGGCCGATCGGAATAGTAGCTCTGATACCATGTTAGAAGTAGAGAGAATGAGAAAGTGGAACAAGTCTATCTCTAGAACACACATTATATGAGTGACCCTTTGGGTCTACATATAGAACATGATAAGTATAAATATACATCTATACATACATATACATACATACATATACAATACAACAATACATCTAACAATTCCAACATTGACTAGTAGTATGATTCAAAATGCGTGTTTGCAAGTTATAGACTATAATTTTTCCTGATCAGTGTGCTTGAATGTTTCAATGCTTACCATTTCAAGTTGGCTATAAAAATGATAAGGTTAATGAATAATACTAAATATGCTTACGTCTCTTCCGTTAAAACTGAAATCTCACTGTCTTTGAAAAACAAACAATGAGAGGGAGACAACCTTGAAGAAATCAAGACATGCAGGCATTTAGCTGTTAACAATATTAATTAATGTGGTTGCTATGCCTAGCCATTAGTGTGGTTGAATGCTACCAATAATGCTCATTTTTTAAGATGATACTAATTATTAAAGGGAATTATCAGTGTTGTTAACAATGTGGATGTTTATTAGAGTGTTATCATATATATGCAAGCCCAGAAGATTTTTAGGAATCAAACGATTCAAACCAAACTAGTAAATTTCTTTGCCATAAAACCTTGGATGAGAAGACAATAATATCCTCCTGCATGGGATCCTATGTATAGCGAATAAATAGTACTAGTACATTATTTCAATAGTATTTTCATGGCACTTCATAATGGCAATCCATAGATTCAATTTTAGGTCTGTTATACACCATTCAAATAATATTCCATTGCACTAGACAATGATTGTTAGAAGTGTTTTTCTGCTACCAATAATGCTCATTTTTAAGATGATACTAATTATTAAAGGGAATTATCAGTGTTGTTAACAATGTGGATGTTTATTAGAGTGGTATCATATATATGCAAGCCCAGAAGATTTTTAGGAATCAAACAATTCAAACCAAACTAGTAAATTTCTTTGCCATAAAACCTTGGATGAGAAGACAATAATATCCTCCTGCATGGGATCCTATGTATAGCGAATAAATAGTACTAGTACATTATTTCAATAGTATTTTCATGGCACTTCATAATGGCAATCCATAGATTCAATTTTAGGTCTGTTATACACCATTCAAATAATATTCCATTGCACTAGACAATGATTGTTAGAAGTGTTTTTCTTTATTATATATAATTGTTTTGACTGATTTTTAAATTTGCAAGAGCATATTGAAATTATGTAGAAATTTTAAACTACTATAATCGAAGTTTGAAAATTATAATACTTTGAGATAAATATAATTTTAATAATTACTTAAGGTATATATTTTTATTAAGTATTTTTGTACATTAGAAACTCATAAGTTTTTTTATACGAAGTGGATAAACTATAATTTATTTAAAAAAAAAGAAATAAAAAGATGAAACTCGCATATTTTGAAAACAAGATTATATTGGGACAATATATATGTAGCTAGCTAGGATGAAATAACTTAACTGTAATTTAATTTAGGCCACTTATCATTGTAATTTGATTACTTTGTCTAATTGTTTTCGATAGATATACTACCAATAAAGAATATTAATGAAGAACAGGAGATGCATTTTTGGCTTCTGAATTTTCGACATTGGGTTTGGTTTTAGTAGAATAATCAAGACCTACTCTCATTTGATTATTCCTCCATGATAACGATTAATGAGAGTGAGACATCATGGCAGAAACCACAAATACCACAAATGTTACATCAAGCTTCATCATAGTTTGTGGATAAGTATTTTGTAATCAAGATTTGTAGTGATCAGCTGTTAACAACAATGTGATTGTCATGCCTAGCTATCACTGTGACTAAACGCTAAAAATACTGCTTATTTTTAAGATGATATTAATTATTTTGTGAATTGTCTTTCATTCTGTGATACTATAAAAAGGTGCTCAAGGCTCTCTTAACAAAACCACAAGAACATGTCTAGAGGCTTTCTACGAGTAATATATAGTTTCAACATGAAATCATTGCTTCCCTCAAAGTTCACCACCTTCCCAACATTGACGATGATGGTGCTTTCACTGTTAGTACTATTATTCTCCAATCTTTGTTTCCCTGTTTTCAACTTGGCTACAGCTTCAAAGATTGAATCCCAATGGAGAGCTCTTCTTCAATGGACGGCCGCCCTTGAAACACAAGAACTCCTTGACACCTGGACATCAAAGACCAGTCCATGCAAGTGGACTAGAATCACTTGCAGATACGATGGCCATCTCATGGCAAGCATCACTAAGGTCCAACTGGGAAGGTTGGGACTCAAAGGGAAGGTGGAGACTCTCAACTTTTCATCTTTGCCATCCCTCCAGGTTCTCAACCTTACCTACAACAAGCTCCATGGAGGAATCCCTGTAACCATTACAGCTCCCCCCAAGCTTACCATCCTTGATCTCTCTACCAACAATCTCACAGGCAACATCCCTTCCGGGCTTGGTAATTTGACAAGGCTCAAGACATTGTGTTTCTATGAGAATCAGATAAGTGGCTCCATACCTCCTTCTTTTGGAAAGCTTTTGAACCTAAATTGGTTAGACATCTCCTTAAATTTCTTAGTTGGTTCCATCCCTCCATTGTTTAGAAACTTGACCAAACTCAATTTTTTATACCTATGGAGAAATAACCTCATTGGTTCTATTCCTTGTCCGATTGGGAATCTAGTGAATTTGAAAGAGTTTGATATATCTGGCAACCACATAACTGGTCCCACCCCACACAACATTCGAAACCTGACCAAGCTTAAAGCTTTTTACCTATATGACAATAGCATAAATGGGTCCATTCCTTGTGAGATTGGGAATCTAGTGAACTTGAGAGACCTTGAAATATCTAACAACCAAATAACTGGTCCCATCCCACATAGCATTGGAAACCTTACCAAGCTTGAAGCTTTTTACCTATATGACAATAGCATAAATGGTTCCATTCCTTGTGAGATTGGGAATCTAGTGAACTTGAGAGACCTTGAAATATCGACAATCAAATAAGCTGGTCCCATTCCACATAGCATTGGAAACCGACCAATCTAAAACCTTTTATGAGATGACAACATCATAAATGGCGCAATTCCTTGTGAGATTGAGAATCTAGTGAACTTGAGAGACCTTGAAATATCGACAGCCAAATAATTGGTCCCATGCCACATAGCATTGGAAACCCGACCAATCTCGAACCCTTTTACTTAGATGACAACATCATAAATGGCTCAATTCCTTGTAAGATTGGGAATCTAGTGAACTTGAGAGATTTTGTAATATCTAATAATCAAATAACAGGTTCCATTCCTCATTCTCTTGGAACTTTGAAAGGTCTTATGTATTTATATTTAGCCAGACAATCATCTCTCGGGGCTTATTGCGGATAAAATTTGCCAATCTTACAAATTTAATTGATCTTGCATTGTTCAACAATGACCTTTTTGGTAATTTACCACAGATTTGGCCAAAAGGCGGTTTGCTCTAGTATCTTGGTTTGAGCCAAAATAATTTCCAAGGTCCATTCCAATAAGTTTGAAAAATTCAACAAAATTAGTTAGGGTCGTGCTTGACAATAACCAATTTATTGAAGATGTCGCTAAAAGCTTTGGTGTTCATTTGCATTTGGATTATATTGACCTAAGCTTTAACAAATTGTCCGGCAATTTATCACCATCTTTGGGAGCATGCCTTAACTTGACAAGCTTTAAAATATCAAGCAATGGAATCGTCGGGACAAATACCAAGGGAAATCGTTCAATTTCCAAAGCTGCAACTACTTGACATTTCTTCCAATAATTTGATAGGAGAGATCTCAAAGGAGTTCGGTAAATTATCTTACATATTTCACTTGAACATGAGCAACAATCATCTCACGGGAACCATACCACAAGGGTTGGGTGATCTATCTTTATTAGAAGCTCTAGATTTATCAAGCAACAATTTGACCGGAGATATAACAATATGGTTGAAGAATTGTAGTAAATTGTAGTTACTCAAGTTGAGCAATAATAAACTAAGTGGAGTAATTCCTTTTCAACTTGGTAACTTGAATTTACATGGAGTTCTAGACTTGAGTGACATTTTATTCACAAGAGCAATACCATTGCAACTTGGCAATTTGATGATGTTGCAAGAGTTGAATTTATCACATAACAAGTTGGTTGGTGGCATTCCATCTTCTTTTCAATTAATGACAGGCTTAACATCATTGGATTTATCATATAATTCCCAGGAAGGTCCAATTCGAAAGAATCATTTCTTTCAAGCAGCTTCCCTTCAGTGGTTTACCCATAATAAGGGATTATGTGGTCAAGTGCATGGACTACCACCATGTCCTCAATCGCTGTTAGAAAGTAGAGGTGATGTAGAAAAATATCACACAATCATTATCTTGATTATTCTTTTAATATTTGGTATCTTATTTTTTATAATTGGAGTATTTGCATTACTTTATTATAAGAGTACGAAATCCAAAACAAATGACACAAGTGAAGAATTTGATGAACACTTCTCCATTTGGGGAGTCAGTCATGGAAAGGAAGCATACAAAGAGATTATAAGAGTGACAAAATTTTGATGAGAAGTATCAAATCGGTACTGGAGCTTGTAGCATCGTCTATAAAGCAACAATATCACCAATGATGACACTTACTATCAAGAAAAATTCAAGAAGAAGAAGAAGACCAAGAGAATAAGCAAAGCTTTTTCAAAAATGAAATACAAGCATTATCTAAAACTCGGCATCGGAATATTGCGGGTTTTCATGGTTTTTGCTCTACTGATAAATTCAGTTTTCTTGCATATGAATATATGGAGAGAGGAAGCCTAGGTGCCACTCTAAGATCTGAGAGAGGAGCAATGGAGTTGGATTGGATCAAGAGAGTTAATATTGTACGGGACATTGCTCATGCTTTATCTTACTTACATCATGATTGTAATCCACCTATCGTTCATAGAGACATAACAAGCAACAATATTCTTTTGGATAAAGAGTGCAAGGCTTGTGTTGCAGACTTTGGTATTTCTCAACTGTTAAAATCTAATTCATCACATTGGAGTTTGCTTGCGGGCACATATGGGTACATGGCACCAGGTATGTATGCATCTCCAAATCGATTTGATTGCTTCTATTCAAACTTTGTTATAATTAGACATACCCATGTGACTTCTTAGATTTATCAACTGTGTACATAAACAATGATGGAGTGAACTAAACTATTACTATTTTTACACTTGATTTGTATTTGCAGAGCTTGCTTATACCATGAGAGTGACTAAAAAATGTGATGTATATAGTTTCGGAATTGTAGCACTTGAAGTGATATGTGGAATGCATCATGGGGATCTCCTAAGCAACTTATCATTGAGTATGCTAGTGAGAGATATGCTTGATCCACGTCTTCCCCTTCCCTTTCCCCTTCTTCCCCTTCATATAGCTGATCAAGTGATCATGAACCAAGTTCTTTTTGTGATTTTAATGGCAATGCATTGCATCAACACTGATCCACAGGTTCGCCCTACAATGCAACAAGTATAGGAAAGATTGTTTTCTCCAAAGTCTTGGCCAACATTTGACATCTTCTCTTTTCAAGCACTTACCCTTCATCACCTCATAAACATTGTGCAAACACATATTGATGATCAAGTGCTTGAATAATGAGAACTTAGGTATGATTAAGTTTCTTTAATTAAATACATATCTTGATTAATATCCAGTAGGACAAGTACTTTGCATTTATATTTCTTATTTGATTGAATTTATTGTACAGTTGCAAATATTTCAATGTCCGGTTGAACTTTCACCATGCTTATTACCAAAAAGGGAAAAAATGTGCTTATATTTAATTTAATCAACCTTTTGCATTCATCTTGAGGGAAAAATTTCTCTTGGAATCATATCGAGTTAAAATGTTAGCTTGCATACTACACTTTCATTATTCAATATAAATTTGCTTTTTCTAAGTGTTTAATATGATGGGAACTTATATTGTATATTCCCGGGTAATAATCTTGAGTGGGTATCTTATTATGCCCAAATTTCACTTTGAGCACCAAATTTTGATTTGTTTCTTTACGGATACCTTATATTTATCTACTTGCACCGGGAGGGCACTAGGGAAAATCTAGTGAGGTTTTGCTTATGTGGCCACGAATAACACTCGGCTATCTCATTTTCCTATGTGGAGTTGACATGTCAGCAACTTGATGATGTGGACAAGGTGATGCCACGTCGACATCCACGTCAATATTTTGCCCTAAATCTTATTTTAAGATATACTATACATGAAACCCTAATGCTCGGTCGCCACTTCTAATTTCAAAATATTTGTCTCATAAACTTACGATAGCTTGGTGGTTCTTTCCCCAGAGGTCTTATCACCCAATTGACGTCTATGTATGTCAAGTATTATCACTTTTTTTCTTTTTGCGATCACTCGCTGAGTTGCAAGGGATTGGATGTCTGCTTTGGATAGGGAAATATTGTTTGCGGGTGTAGAGAAGAAATGTGGAATGCTTGGACTTTGGTTGGGCTAGTCGGTGGCCAGCTATGGCGATGGAAAGCGAGGAAAGGCAGGGGAAGAGCGAGGATGGGGAAAGGTGGGGGACGAGGAGATGGGGCGGTGAGGGTTTTTAAGGGTGATCGATGTGGCAAGCGGCGTGGGCGTCGATGTGGCATCACGCTTGTCCACATCATCAAGTTGCTGACATGTCAACGCCACATAGGAAAATGAGATTGTTTTTTGGGGATGATGTGACTATTCCGCTGGCCACATAAGCAAAACCTCACTGGAATTTCTCTGGTGCCCTCCTAGTGCAAGTAAATAAATATAAGGTATCCGAAAAGAAACAAATCAAAATTTGGTCAAAGTGAAATTTGGGCATAATAAGGTACCCACTCAAAATTATTACCCGTATATTCTCCTTGCTTCATTGCAGTTCACATTACTAAGCATATGTAAGGGCCGGTATATATAATTCACTTGTTATTTATTTATTTATATTTAAAATTTTCATTTAATAAACATTTTTACCAATTGAAAAATACTCAATTTTCTAAAATAACAAATCAAAACAATTCCAAAAGTTAATTGATGAAAATTTCATTTCATTTTTGATTTAGGGCCTATTTGGATAGCCAGAAATTATGGCATAATCCGTACAATATGATATAATTTAATATTTATGAGAATTATGCCATATTGGCTGTTTGGGTAATTATTTTAGAGTATAAATTATGGCATAATATATGTATTATGGCATAAAAATATTCTACTAAGAGGAATATTTTTCTCATTGCAAAAATCTCTCCCTTCTTTGTAATCCAACCACACGACCATTAGTCTACCAACGATCAAGCCAACCTCAGCTGATCGCCCACTCGGTCTGGCCGGTCTCCAACAATTGGCCACCAGCAGTCCGGTCGGCCTTTGGTGACAGGCCACTGGTCCGACTGGCCTCCGGTGACACACCGGTTGTCCACCGGTGGTCTGGCCGACCTCCGACGGCCGGTCATCGGTCCATCGGAGGTTTGGTCGCCTATCGGTTGGCCTTCGACGACCGACCACCGTTCCACCGACAGTTCGGTCATTGATCGCCCTCCGTAATTTTTGTTTATTTTGTTAACCAAACACTCGTTCTGTAAGAATAAAATATGCCACAATATTTGTAATAATCACTTACACTTCCTACATAATAAAATTATACCATATTTTTAAGTTCTACGATCAAACAGTCGTTATTTGAAGAAGTTCTTCGATCTAGTGATTCATACACATTTCAAGGCATCTCGGCCATTCAACACACATCGGATGGTGAGGGTCTCTCCCCATCATTTCAAAAACCCACCCCAAATTCATTTGAAGCGGGCATGGAGGGAAGCGACGGAGCGAGAGGTCGTCTTCGATGCTTGTGATCTCAACTGCAGCGCTTCATCAATGAGGGTCCTCAGCGCCCGATGATTTTTGTATTTGAAAATTAAGTAAGATGGTTCCCAGCTTGAAGGAATTTAACCTAAGGTGGTAGTTTGTAGGGGCGTACCTTGAGTTGGGACAATCTATGAATGGAGGACAAAAACATTGACCAAACCATAGGTTCTTCAGTCGTTCCTTAGCCCTTTGTTTGTGGTTGGTGAAAAATGATGTATGGAATAAAACTAAAGCTCTATGAAAGTGGGACTTAAAAATAGATTGAATAAGTTATTATTATGATTTTCCGACCACCATTTAGTTAACATTTACGATTCTTAGGTTTGTACATCCCCCTCTCTCTCTTTTTTTTGGGTCAAATTCCTACATAATGTGATTTTCAAGGCCCCAAGCTTGCTTTGCATTGGATATTTCACAATCAAGGCTTGTTGTTCATCTTGGAAAATAAAGGGTTAACAACTTAACATTCAAAGTCTCACACTCGACTTCTCTCTTCTATTCGAAAAAGCAGAGTTAGAATATGTAGTGTCTATGATCAATTTCTATTGCTTGGTGGATGATACTAGCTACTAAGTTCAATTTAAATTGGAAGCATGTTTCGAAAAAAACAATCATGGTAGTCAGTAACACTTTGCTCTTTTTCTTAATCCTCATTTGATTTGTCTCAGGATGGCTTTGTTTGAATTAGTCGACATTAATGCTCCAATATGAATACTAAAGAAAGGAGACTCCCGTTCTTGAATAACATCAAGTCTTTGGATAACCTTCAGATTAATAAAGGCTAACCATGCTCTAATAGTTTGATCATAGTTATTGTATATTTATTTATTTATTTTTGTGATGTCTTAGGGTGTTTCATACTTTCGTAACATGACCCAATAAATTTTGGACAAGAGAATGAACATTAGGGAAAAATTCATCGTCTTCGACATTGTTTTGTCTGTACTTGAGGGCTTCTTCTCTGCAAAAAAAGTGTAGATTTTCTATCTTAAAGGAATTAATTTATTCAGGCATTTGGTAGATCTATCATGCCTTATTTTGTTTTCTGTTTTTACGCATCTACAAGCTGTTCTCGCTATGAACTATAGGATATGACGCCTTTCTTGATGTTACTTCTTCGACTATATCTTTTCATATTTGAGAGACTTCCAGCATGTCATTTTTGGTGAAATTATCTCTAACCTGCTGGCTCTAAAATTTTATATTTAACTTGTACGAAGGTTAAAAAAATTCTTTTCTTTTTATTAACATGGGTAAACCAAAACATTGCTTAAACATTCTATATTTAACTAGTAGTTTTTCTGCAAATGGGTAAAAGTAGCTGTACCTTTTCAAGCCACCTTTTCCCATTTCAATCTTGATTTGCAATCAAGACAGATGGAGTTGTTCAAGATTGTTTAAATGGTTCAACATTGCAGTTCTAATGACTATTTTTGTTACATCTTGTCATTGCTCATGTTTCCTTGGCTTCCTTCAACTACGCTTCTCTGGGAGACAATTGTAAATTTTCTAGGTTGGGAAAGAATCTTCAGAGCTTCATGTAGAGATCCAAGCTCTGGAAAAGCAAGCTTGCCTTAAAAATGTTAGAGTCTGAAATTTCTCTAACAAAAAAATGAATTAGTAGTAGTGGAGCGAAGCTTCATCTGTCTTAGTAGAATCATGTTTTTGAAAAAGTTTGATGTCTTGGGTTTTAGTGTTGACCTAGCATCTTGTGTGTTACGTAATATATATGCATATCCCGAACTTGAATGAAAAAGAAGTGTCCCAACATTTTTCTTCTTTGTTAAGCTCTCCTTATCAAAAATCTACAACATGGCATTAGAGCTCTCATAGATCTTATGGGACTGTGATTAAAACAGAAAATAAGTAAGGGCTTCCTCCTCAAATACCTCAAAAAAATCATACCTTAAATCCCTATGGCTTCCAACAACATACCAAACCTTTCACCTCCGACTTTTAAATCTTTGAAAAATTATCAAGTCAGGGTCAGTAAAAATGAAGGCTTACTTGAGAGGT
Source organism: Dioscorea cayenensis subsp. rotundata (assembly GCF_009730915.1). Lineage (NCBI taxonomy): Eukaryota > Viridiplantae > Streptophyta > Magnoliopsida > Dioscoreales > Dioscoreaceae > Dioscorea > Dioscorea cayenensis. Next base: position 9,456 of record NW_024088585.1, on the reverse strand, counting down.
CTTGGTCGATGGCGGTGGGTTGAAAGCGAGAAGTACCACCTCTTGGAGACAACCCAACACTCAATCGAATCTGGGCTCATGAAGAATAAAAGACTAAAAGCTCCAAGAGCTTTGTTTGTCATTCGTGGTGCTTTGTTCGAAAACAATTTTTAAGAATCAGGGATTGTGAAACACCAAAAGAAGCTTGGGACAAGCTCAAGGAGATGTATGTGGGTAGTGATAGAACCAAGAAAATGCAAATTCTAAATTTAAAGAGGCAATTTCAAGTGTTGAATATTGTGGACTCCTTTTTTCTCACCCGGCCTTTTAATTAGGGTTAGACTGGTTAAAATAAATGGATCACAAATCAAATTTAATTTTTTATGACTTCAAGAGATTATGGGTTCATGACTTCCATTAGGGGCAAGCCCTTAATGTTAATTACCCTGGACATTATCGCAGGAACCTCCGATTAAGAAATAAGTGTGAAAAGAAAACAATTTGTGACAATTAATTTCGTTCATTTCAATAAATATGAATTCATAGATTCCATTGAAAATACAAGAAATTTGAAATCATCTGAACTTATGAACTTGTGTCTGAACTTGTGTCTGAGACATTTTTACATTTTGAATTTGATTTGTATTTTACGTTCTGGATTCTTTATGTTGATGAATCATGAACTTGATTTTGACTTTCCATAAGCTTCGGCTTTTATGCTTGTGAAACTTTCTTCAAGTCTTGACCTATAAAACTCTTTGGGTCCTTGACTTATGATGTCTTGAGACTGTTGAGTTTAATTGTCGATTTGTATTTTGACTTTTGAACTCTTTGGGTCTTTGACTTCTGATGTCTTGAGACCACTGGGTTCAATTGTCGATTTGTATTTTGACTTGTGAATTCTTTGGGTCTTTGACTTCTGATGTCTTGAGACCATTGGGTTCAATTGTCGATCTATATTTTGACTTGTGAACTCTTTGGGCCTTTGACTTATGATGTCTTGAGTTTGATTTTTTGTATATCCATATATATGTTATATATGAGCATAACCATTGCATGTATCTTATCACCACATTACATGCCTTGTTGCCTTATTGAAATATATATATCTCATTATTGAATATTTTCAGTGTGGTTTATTTATCCAAAGGGATTGGACAATAAATATGAGGAGCATATAATTTATTTAGATTTGAGGGTAATATGATGAATAGTTTGGATCAAGGGATAGGATTAAAAGGCTGAGATTTCATCATCAAGCAACATGTCGTAAGTTCGAGGCATGATAAATAGTTCAAGTTTGATCGGAGGGCTGAGATTTCATCATCAGGAAACATTGTCTTAAGTTCGAGGCATGATAAATAATTCAAATTTGATCGGAGGGTTGAGATTTCATCATCAAGCAACATGTCGTAAGTTCGAGGCATGATAAATAGTTCAAGTTTGATCGGAGGGCTTAGATTTCATCATCAAAGCAACATTGTTGTAAATCCGAGGCATGATAAATAGTTCAAGTTTGATCGGAGGGCTGAGATTTCATCATCACGAAACATTGTCTTAAGTTTGAGGGCAACTAGGGCAATGAATGGGATATTATATAAAAGGTATGATCAAGGGTCCAGATTTTATCATCAAGCAACATTATCTTAAGTTCGAGGCATTTGAAGTTAAAAATGAGATGAGCGACTTAGATCTGTTGTAATGAATTTGCTTGATTGTCCTTCAACTTGATCTCTTTGAGATTAATGTCGATATATAATTAGGAGAGCATTGTAGTTTGCATGACCATTGGATTCTTTATTTATTATTATTATTATTTTTAATGCACGTTAGAACGCATGTTGACCAAAACATGGTTCTCATTCTCTCTCTCCTTTCATTCTCTTCGTTAGCTACACCGTCACCATGCAAACTTCGCCGGGGCTTGTACCATCATTATCAAAATGACTGGATATTTTTGCAGACGATTAAACTTCTACTAAGCTAATATATTAAGCTTTCATTAGAACCTTCTTTTGAAGGATAAACACATCTAAATCTAATGATGCCTCTTGGAGATATTGATCAAGTCCTCTTCAGTACATCAAGCAAGGTGATACGAGTGGAATGTATATATATATATATATATATAATGTATATATATTTTTGAGAAATCATGGGCTTTCATTATTTCACATCGTCGACAAGCGGGAAGCATTTTTATTTCAGTATTTATCATTTGATTAGAATATCCAATGGTTCACTTTGCCATCATTTTTGTTCCATGAGAATAAAATGTCAAACTACTCAAAGAACAACCAATATAAGCATATTTTAACTTGCATGGTGTGAATATATTCATGTCTCATCCACATGATTATCTTATCTGTATATATATTTATCTAACATGCAGAGCCAAATGACTACATGTGTCATGCATGGAAGGGTTTAGTCATAGTTGAGTATTCATACAAGATGTCATACATATAGTGGAGTTTGGATAGCCTAATTAGGCACCATTCACTGTATGATAATTAACTTCATTAACTTTTCCTCTTAATTTGAATATATATATATATATATATATATATATATATATATAGATCTTGATTCCGAACTTTATATTTATCATTGCTTGATTAGTTCACAAGGATAAACTCGAGCGTAAGGTTGGTGCATATTGCTGCTACTCCCTTGCATGCACGTCATTATCTATATATATATATATATATATATATATAATCTTCTTTATTAACAACATCATCACAACCTTTTTAATCAAAAAACTCTACTTGCATGCATGGTTACAATGGATGCAATTCGTCAACTTCAAAACAAAGGCGAGGATCTTTGGGCCATCTTTCCTTCATCATAGTAAGGATCATCATTAGTAGTGGATCTATGTTTCCCAACTTGTCTTATTCCCTCGGTTGGTGTTTAGGCTAATTAATCGAAACCTCTGCGCGGTTGATCCACTTAGACATGGGCCCTTGACCATCCTCGTACCATTTTTGTCATCATTACAAATGGCAACACATTTTGGCTTGACATATGGTGTAGGGACTTTAGTCATCACCTTATCTTGGCCATAGCTAGGTTGTCTCACTAGTTGCCCTCATAGCCATTAGGATCTAACATATATTTATCACTTGAAAATCTTGGACAAGAACGTGTTGGAATCGAGTTCATTGTTCACGTGAGATGACGTCGACCACATTCTTCATCAACATCGCTGTTTACGCTTTGTACACGCGGTGATATCTCTAAGCTAAGGCACTCTTGGTTTTGACACAATAACACCTTCAGCTTTTGTGGAGCTCTAGAGTGGGAAAGCTCGCAAGCATCTTTGGGGGTCGGTGGAGAGGGACATGCATGAGAGGATCATAACGCCATATAGTGGTGATGATATCGTGCCGGTGATGGTTCGCACCATCGGAATGATAACTGAAGGGCGCCATCGTAATAATTAATATCCATGTAGCTCTCGGGTCTTCGACAACGATGAGGGAGAGTGGGGATGATGGCTTCAATTTTGTTCTCCTTATCGGCGAGAGAGCCTCTCTCTTCCATCTCACAGAGAGAGGCAGCGATGGTAGTAGCGCAGCAACTATGATAGGCCAGCAACAACGCTGAAAGCGTCGGCAAGCATACAGAATAACGTCGATAAGCGATGGCGATGGAAGCAGCCGCGGTCGGTTTTTCCTCCTTCCCGTCTTCCCGTCGGTCTTCTCCTTCTCGAATCTTCTCTCCGAGGCGACCTCTTTGCACCCCCGTCCTCTTTTGTCTTCTCTGTCTTCTTTTCTTTTCCTCGGTTCCGTCTTCTTCCTATGTTTTTCTTTGCTTTGAGTGTCGACGGGCTTCCTCCGAGCTACTTCCGTCTTCTTTCTTCGATCTCTTTCCTCCTGGGTTTCGGTTAGCTTCTTCTTGAGTCTTCTTCAAATCTTCGTTCTCCTCGTTTCTCGCTTCATTCCTCGAGCGACATCCTTAGAGCGAGAGACTCCCACTCTTGAGTTTCTTCCTTTTCTAAAAGCTTTTCTTTCTGAAGGTTGCATCCTTGACGGGACATCCCTCCTTTCTTCTTCTTTATTCTATGAACATATGTTTGGTCGAGAGAGACTAGCCTCCTCTTTCTTCTTTCTTCTTCCCTATTTGTCGGAGAGGCATTGGCAGTGATGGGGGTGGCGCGACGGCGGTGGCGATGTCAATTTCTTCTTCTTATTTCTCCTGCCAGTCTCCTTCCTCTCCTCTCTCTTTTCTTCTTCTATCGAGAAAGCCGGTCCCTTATCCTCTTCTCTTCCTCTTGGTCTTTCTCTCCGTCCCTTTTATAAAGACCAGTCCGTGTCGATTGTGAAGGTCGTGGAGGCGGTTTTCTTTGATCGTGGCACTTTCGTCGTGGGCGACCGTAGGCGATTATCACGATTGGTGACGGCGATCTTTCTCGTCCCATGACCACGTACGACCAAACAGATATATAAATATATATATTTGATTTCGAAATTTTATTATATATATATGTATATGTGTATTATTATTTATTTTATTTTATTGTTATATTTATTATTATTTTCATTTTTTTTAAATTTTTATATACATATATATATTTTTTTTGTTTGATATTATTATTATTATTAGATTTGATTAATATTATTATTGTTACTATTATTATTATTATTATCATTATTTATCTGATTTGATGATTTTTTTATTATTATATATATACATATATATATCCGATTTTATTGTTTCATTGTATTTTATTATTTTACGATTATTATTATTTTATTGTTTTATCCGATTTATATATATATATACTATCAGATTATATATATATATATATATATATATATATATATATATATATATCTAATTTGGTTTATTTTATTATATATATTTGATTTATTTGATTTTGTTTTGTTTTATCTTTTATCTAGCCATTTTAAAAATAAAAATAATTTTATTTATATATATATTATTAATAATATTATATATATATATATATATATATATATTTTATATATATTTTTTTAATTTTATTTTTAATTTTATCTTATTTTTAATTTATTATATTTATTATATATATATATATATGTTTGTCTAAGTGATTTGTATTTTTGAGATTTAGATCAGCCTCGAGATCGGGTGCTCTTGGCTAATCTTAGATTTTTGAATATTTTAGATCGCACTCGAGATCTTTGCTTTTAGGGGAGATCTTGATATTTGAGCATTTTTGGATCGCCTCGAGATCGGTGCTCTTGGCTGATCAGGAGATTTTGAATATTTTTAGATCGTCTCGAGATCGATGCTCTCTGAGGCTCTTGATCTTTGCAGTATTTCGGATCGCTCTCGAGATCGGTGCTCTTAGCTTATCCGAGATTTGAATATTTAGATCGCCTCGAGATCGGTGTTTCTCGGCAGATCTTTGATATTTGCAGTATTTTGGATCGCCTCGAGATCGGTGTTCTTGGCTGATCCAGGATATTTGAATATATTTAGATCGTCTCGAGATCGTGTCTCGTGATCTTGGGATTTTGACTATTTTAGATTGCTTTGAGATGCGTTCTCGACTAATCTTAATATTTGGATATTTTGTATATTTTGAATGCTTCGAGATCGGTTGCTCTGGGCGATGCGGAGATTTGAATATTTTTAGATCGTCTGGATCTGTCTCGGGAGATCTTGTATGTATTTTGGATCGCCTCGAGATCGGGTCGCTCTTGGCTTATCCTTGATATGTTTTGATATTTGAATATTTAGATCGCCTCGAGGATCGGGTGCTCTTAGCTAATCTTGATATTTGAGTATTTTGGATTGCCTCGAGATCGGTGCTCTTAGGTGATCTTGGAATTTGTAATATTTAGATCACCTCGAGATATGTATTCCTGGGTGATCTTGAATATATTCAAATATTATGAAATTTATTTATCTTTATCCACATGTTGTCCTAATTTGATTATGATTGGGTCACATGTGGTTTTAAAATCCTAATTTGATTTGAATTAGTACATGCAAAATTTTTGTATAAACATTGCTCTTGGCTACTTCCTCGGAATGAAATCCGGATCTATTCTTGTTAGAGAAAAAGAACACATGTTATAGATGTCGGTTAGCTCTCTATACCTCACCCTGGCAGTAGCATCTTCTTCGATTAAAGCTTATCGGTTCCACGAGAGATGAATTATTTGGATCTTGATTTGATCCCAGTTTGTTCATCGAGTGCCATCAATGAGTTTGAGATCTGTTCTCATGATCAGTTTCAATAACTTTCTCCACATCAACAGTTGGCGTGAAATTTTGTGTAGCTGACTCACTAGCATTTGACCAGTCCCAGCCTTCATTTTCAACAAACTCAATATCCTACTTCGACTTCATTAGTTTCGTGACCGGATTTATCACTTTATAAGCCTTTGACTTATCATAATATACTATAAAAATCATTCACTCTGATTTGGCATCGAACTTCTTCCTGTGCTGCGAATCGACCATCGTGAAAGTCAAACACCCAAATACCCTCGGATGGTCCCGCGTTTGGTTCAATAGAGTCGGCACTTCATAGGGTGTTAAATTTTCCAACACTTTCGTCGGTGCTCGGTTAAAGCACGTAGATGGCGGTGGAGACCATCCCTCCACCCAATATTCCAAAAAGGCATTTTTCTTCTCTTTCAACATGGTCCTCGCCATCTACATCACCGCGAGTCCAGATTCTTTCTTTCGTGACGCGCGTTTTTCTTTGATGATCGAGGGCGAGTGAGTTCTGTTGTCCGGATACTGGGAGAGTTCATAGAAAGATTTGAACTCCTTAGAGGTAAATTCTCCTCCTCGGTCAGTGCGGAGTAAAAAATAATGAAGATAGGAGAAGAGAAATTTAGAAAAGAACCCATGAAGAAACTACGGTATGCGATCCGATTCTTTATATTGCCCGACAAGACTCTTGAGATGTGTAACTGATATATCCAACAAAATCGGTTTACACAGCGTTAGCTATCCACTACACACTGAATACTTGGTCGAAAGCGAAGACTAGGCAAATAAGTTACAATAGAATTATAGCGATTAAGATGTTTCGATGACTCCTCGATCTCAAATTTGGTAACACCAAGTTAAGATTGCTGTGAAAGTCTAGAGAAGGCTGATCAGCCATATGGTTTGGTAAATATATGGCGGTTTGATCTTTTTGGAGGAGATAAAGCTGTATGTCCGACATCTTACAAGCAACCTTAGCTCTCTTATAAAATGAAAGTCCACTTCTATGTGTTTTGTTGGGCATGAAAAAGCGGATTCTGACGAGGTAAGATTGCACCTAAATTGTCACACCACGATGTAGGTGCTCTCATACGAAATGCCCAACTCACCAAGTCTTGATTGAAGCCAAATAAGTTCGGTCGTTGCATTTGCCAAGGACTTGTACTCACGACTCAATGCTTTCGATCTCGTCTGGATGCTTGTTTGCGAGAACTCCAGAGACTAAATTAGTTCCAAAAATACCGCGACCAAAGCGCCTAGTGGATCTGCGGTCGATCGGGACACCACCTTGATCGGCGTGGAAAAGGCGGCCGAGATGAGTTAAGCTTGATCGATGAATCGAAGTCCGGCCCAGGCGAGAATACGCGAGATAGCGTAAAATCGTTTCCACGGTAGCCCGATGTTCAATAGTTGGGAGATTGCATATATTGACATACTTTGTTGACAACAAAAGAAATATCGTAGGGCTAATAGTAACATAATGCAATGCTCATATCTATGCTTGATATTTAGTTGCTTCTCTTACGATGAAAAAGGCTTACCAATTGTTTTTGACAATTTATTTGGAAAGTGCTCATTGGTGTTGAGGATTGGTTTGCATAAGTTTGCGTATTTCACTTTGCTTGAATATCATGAGCATACTGAGTGCGACGTGATACCTCCTCGCTCTTGGTGGCCTTCTATGCCAAGGAAGTAATGTAACTCCCAGATCTTTGATGGCAAAATGCTACTGAAAGTGAATTAATGTAACGGTCGATAGCTTCGTTAGATGAACTAGCCATTATGATGTACGTCAGCATAGAGTGTAACACATAAATTGTGTCACCATCATGATTGAATATTATAAATAATAAAGTACTACGCCTTTGAAGGGGTGAAACCAAGGTCTTGTAGCTTTAAGCGGACGAGTACCGGGAGGCCGAGGTGCTTGTTTAGGAGCCATAATAGCCTTGTTGAGCTTGAGAAACCATTTGATGGCCTCTTGGAATCCTACAAAGCCGGTGGTTGGCGCATATAAACTTCCTCACTCCGGCACTGCGTGAAAGAAAGCATGGGCGTCCATTTGTTGAAGACTCCGCCGTCGCGAAGTGCAAGAGCAAGAATAAGATGCACGAGTTGCTGGTTTGACTTCTACAGGACTAAAAAGAAATATCCTCGTAATCAATGCAAAAGCACGTTGCTTGAAACCTGGCGACTAAGCGAGGCCTTGAACCAATCAATGGAATGCCATCTTTGTTTCCTCTTCAACTTAAAAACCCATTCTGCAGTTAATAAGATTTGTACCAGGTGCGAGTAACTGAGCCTCCAACGTATCATTCTTGAGCAAAGCGAGAATCACTGTTCATGCGTAGCCTTGTAGCCAATTTTTCATTGTTCATTGCCTCAACATAATTTGTTGGTTCTATAACTTGAGAGAGAATAATGGCAACACATTCGCTACGTCATAGGGATTGTACTCAGAACTGTGCCATCGGTGAACACTTTAGGCATGTGAATCGTTTTCCTCGGCCTTGTCTACGTACTCCAAGTTGTACATGTTCTTTCATTTCACCAGCCGATGGTTCCTCGATGGACCCGGTTTCATCACCAAGTGTAGGTTCAGTAGTAGCTTCAATAGTATCTGCAGGTTCATGACTCAATGTCTGCGGAGAATAGGGAGCGTGAATCGCGGGGAATAGTGCGTGCGAGAATCGGTGTGATTACCTTCCCAAACACGATTCACTCATTGAACAAGGAGGGCTGTTTGAATAGTGACTTCTAAGAAGAAGAATTGATGATTCAATAGGTTTTTATTTAGGTTGCTTAAGAAGAAGCATTCTTTGCCTTGTGCGAATACGTGAATCGCCAATCACATCCGGGATATATATACACGTCTGTCGGATGATGTAGGCATTTATACCCTTTATGCGATGTTGTAGCCAATAAAATCACAAAGCGAGAGAATGGCCCAAGTTTATGTTTGTTGTATAGTCGGAGTTTGGCCAACAAATACATCCAAAAGTTTTAAACATGTTATAATCAGGTTTTGTTCCCAAAAGTTTTCTAAGGGAGTAGAGAAGTCACTATAACTCCCAGCTGGAGTGTTACATTAATAAGAAAACACGCGATTGTGATACCTCGTCGGGAATTTTAGAGGCAAGGAAGATTGAAGGCGAGGAGAGACAAACCAGGACCTACAATATGCCAATGCTTCCTCTCGGCAGATCCGTTTTGCTGATGAGTATGGGGATAAGACACTAAATGTTTAACACCAATCTC
>NW_024088584.1:0-8808 GCF_009730915.1 Dioscorea cayenensis subsp. rotundata | reverse complement strand
GATGTTGGAGCCGTAGAACCTCTCCAAAACCCTAGCCAATACCCCTCAAAACCTTAGCCGAAGCCCTCTTGCAAGTTGGGGAAAAGGATGGAGAAAAGAATACTAAAATCGGAGCTGAATCGGCTTTAAATAGGGCTGGAATCGGGCAACTCCATGGGCGTGGACTCTACACGCGCCCGTGTGGAATTTCCACACGACCGTGGATAATTTCCACACACCCGTGTGGATTCTCTGTTTCTCTGATTTCTCGGCCGGCTGTGAACAGTGCTGTTACAGTACTTGCTATAGTGCTCTTCTTCAGTCTTCGACCTGAATAACTTCCCAATTCCATACTTTCATCGGGGTAACACAAATGGGCACAAGTTCACGTAGTGAATCACTTGCTTCTTCAATGATATATATGTTGGTGGAGCTCTTATTCTTATATGCATAAGACGGAATGCTCGAGTGTGACTGCCTTTGTGCCCCTCCAAATGGATGTGTTCACTCGAATGTGAGGAGGTTGGCACACACTCTAGCGTCTCACACATGTCCTATGTCTTCGAGTTTGAACCTTAGCAAGATCTCCTCCAAAATAGGTGCATTATGATCCACATTGGCCTATTTCCTTCATACTCAGCCTCACAACCATACCTGCATAAAAGTAACATAAAAACACACATATTAATGTAAAAACCTGAGAAAAGTAATGCTCAACATAAGGAATGAACGGTTCGCATTCATATCGCACAAGCACTTATCAAACTCCCCCACACTTAAGCTTTTTGCTTGTCCTTAAGCAAACATTAAAACATGCTGTGCATTAATGAAGAAAATTTTGAAAGTGCTTGGCCTTAGGTTCACCGAGGTATACAAAGAAAGTATTCTACAAGTAAGGAAAATTTCAACACTAAATACGAAAAATCAATGCTCTAGCTAAAAACTTGAATCAAAAAGGACAACAAACCCGAATTTCGTGTAAGTGTGTGAACTCACTCAAAACAACCCAAGTTATACTCCTCAAAGTTCTAAGTACAAGGCACTTATTTATCTACAAAAGTGATAAAAATTTTAAAAGATGGTAGTAGCTTCACACATCCTCTAAGGTAGCCCTTTCCAAAGCGGCCGCTAAGGTGGCTTTCACACTTTCGAGGTGGTAGCTCTTTCTACCCGAGTGGTAGCTTTCACTCATCCTATGAGATAGCTCTTTCTCTAATTAGGGCATAACTAGTATCCGACTTGTGAGAGTAGCTTTATACTTCATAGGTGGTAGCTCTTTCCACCCAACAAACACAAATAAACAATACAACTATTTGGTTCCTTCTTTTCATTTTCCAGTTTTTTTTTTTAAATTTAGCAAAACAAGTAAACCTAACTAGTCCCTTTAACATCAAACATGAGTTTCCAATAGAGTTCAAAGAGTGAGTAGTGCACTAAGTGTAAATCGGGCAAAAATTCCTAAAAATTCAAGCAAGAACTAGAGCATGAAAACATTCAATGTTAACAATTCTCCTAGACTTAAGATTACAATCATTGCAACTAAGGTGAACCGTCATTGGCTAAGTGAGCATATATCAATCAAGAATAATTAAAAAGATGTGCACATTATGAAACTCCCCTCCCCCACACTTAAGTTGTACACTGCCCTCAATGTACTCATGTAAGCTCACTCAAAATATATCATCCAAAAATAGATGTGGGAGAAGCAATCAAAATAATACTCCCCTGACTCCTAGTATTGCGTTTGATGAAGCTAATTCGTTGGGAGTAGTGTTCCAACGGGTTGTCAAGCTCACATGGCCAAGTGCCGAAGCACCTTGGCCGTGCCCATGACTAAGACTCAATTCCCAAGATGACAAGACCATCTGCACGCATACACGAGGTGGTTCAGTAAAGCTCAAGAAAAACAAAAATAACCCTAGTGTAAACTCTCGAATGGTTGGCTCTCTAATAGTCAGCAACTGCCGCCAACCGCCTTCTAAAACTAGATCCTCGATCTCATCGGCGAACTCATCACCCTGCTGAAGCTCCCGCAGTATAGTAGCATCCAGAAAATCAAGTCTGTCCGAAATGGAGTCTCGACAATTGCTCATAACGGACCTGATGTTTGGGAATCGCAAATCGTATGCCCTCGGGCTCAGAGGATGACTCACGTGGCCTCTTATCAGCTTGCTTCTTTAACCTAGGTGCCATGATCTGGAAAATTTAAACAAAATTGGTCAAACAAGTTGATAAAACAATACTACAGAAATTCACACGGTCGTGTGGAATTTCCGCACGGCCGTGTGGATTCACGGGGCGTGAGAACCGCACGGCCAGGCATCAACAATCCAAAAATACAACTCAATAATATCTCTAACTTCGTTCTAAACATAAATCATTGTTCCAATTGAAGAAACGAAGCATTAATAACCAGATTAATCAATAGAAATCATGAATTGACGAAGAAGATGATAAAAAGGGATTTACTGATGAAGAAAAGTGAGAAAATGAAGAGGCGGCCGGAAAACTTTGCTAAAATGCCACCAAACTGGCGCAATGGACTCGGAGAGTATTGTGAGAGTGTTTTCAAGTGAAAAGGAGTCGTGAAGAGGGAGAGAAATCATCCTCTTTTAAACAGAACTCATGACTTTTGACGTTCTGTGCATCCACACGGGCGTGTGGAAATTCCCCACGCCCGTGTGCCTCCCTTCAAAAGCTCCACAGGGGCATACGTACGCCCCTGTGTGCTCTCGCGAAAAATTCTCACTGACTTAGAACGATCTCCCACGGACGTGCCGAAAATATCCACGCCCAAGTGCCAGACCCACAGGGGCAGACGCACGCCCCTGTGGCTTCCCTGAACAACCGAGAAAAATATCAAGTCTTACGCACGCCCGTGCGGAAATTTCCCACAGCCGTGGACATTCACATGCCCAACTCACAGGGGCAGCCGCACGCCCTTGTGTTTTCTCGGGATGGAGGGAGCAACCTGCAGAGTTTCGCACGGGCGTGCGGAAATTACCCACGCCCGTGTGTGGTTCACAAGGTCACTCACAGGGGCTAGTCCACGCCCCTGTGTGTTCTCGGGAAAATCTGCCCAACTCTGCAGGAATTCACACGCCCGTCGGGAAATTACCCACGGGCGTGCACCAGTCGCATGGTCGTCCACAGGGGCAGCCGCACGCCCCTGTGCCCTCTCTAGATGAGCTCACAGTACACATCCATGAGCGTATGGAAATTCCACACGCCCGTGTGTTTTCTCTAGATGACTTAGAAAAAAACCTCCAGGCTCTGCAGAAATATTCTGAACATGTTTACACACTCAGAACCTGCCCTATTATGCAAAATTTACTAGATAAAAACACAAAATAGAACTCAAACGACCAAACTTCGCCAATTCTTCATAAAAGACACGATGAATTTAAAACAAAACCCACAATAAAATTGCAGCACAAACATCTAAACATTAAAACACCAACACTTAACAGTTTATTCATGTAACAAACTAAACTAAATAGTAAGAAAACAGTAAACACTTGGGTTACCTCCCAAGAAGCGCTTGTTTAACGTCACTAACCTTGACGTATCTTTCTTACCTCATGGGGGTTTATGAATGAAGGTTGCCCTCTTATCCATGGCTTGGAAGCATGATGAGCAAAGTCTCTTGTGGATAAAGGGTGTACTCTCGGGCTTCGGACCACCTAGCAATGGTTCATCCAACTTCCTTGTCTCATGTACGTCTCCGACAATCTTTGAGTGTTTTCGGTGGCATCTTCAAGCCCTCTTCATTTTCCGGAGCACCTTCTTCAAGATCCCCGGGGTAGATGCTACTTCTTCAGTCGAACCAAGCATCATTACTTCTTGATTGCTCTCCCCTTTATCGAACAATCCTTCATACGGATCCGGGTCGAACCAAGCATCATTACTTCTCCAACTCTCAATGTGAGCTCCCCGCCGTCCATGTCAATCAATGCTTTGGAAGTCCGCAAGAACGGTCTCCCAACTATCAAGGGTACATCTGCATCCTCATCGACATCTAGCACTACAAAGTCAACCGAAAAAATGTACTTGTCCACCTTGACAAGCACGTCTTCAATGATGCCTCTCGGATGTCGCACCGTTTGGTCCGCCAATTATAAAGTCATCCGAGTAGGCCTAGGCTTACCCAAGCCTAGCTTTTGGAAGAAAGTATATGACATGATGTTGATGCTCGCCCCTGAATCCGCCAATGCCATTTCCTTACCTAAGTTGCCGATGTTACACGGAATGATGAAGCTTCCCGGGTCTTTCTTCTTGTTCGGCATGTTCTTTTGCAATACCGCCGAGCATGAAGCATCAAGCACCACTGAAGCACTCTGCTCCAATTTCCTCTTGTTGGTCAATAGGTCTTTCAGGAACTTCGCATACTTAGGCATTTGAGCCAATGCCTTAACAAAAGGAATGTTGATGTGGAGTTGCTTGAATAAACTCAGGAACTTCTTAATTATAGACCTAACCCTTTGGTCCAAGCGGAAGGTCTCTAGCCACAATTAAGCCCTAGATACTAAGATCCCCTCAACGCTTCACTCCATTGCACGCGCAACTAGGCCCCAGCGGAGGTTCATCCCATAGACCATTCACTCTATTATGGCCACAAAGAACTCAAGGAACGGAGGTAGAATCTATCACATCGAAGCGGAAAGGGGACGCTCCTGTATTTCTCAACTCACCCTCTCAACCCTCTCCAACCTACCTTTGTCTAACGCTCGTGGTATGTCACTCACTCACAAGGTTACCAACAAGAACTCTCAACCCTAGTGTCACTCTAGGGGAAACATTCATACAATCAAGCATTCAAGGTTGGAACTCATAATAAACATCAATTTATTGAAAGCATAATAAAGAAGTTCAAAAAACGAATACATCCTAGGGTTCACAATCACCCAAGTACCCACTAGGGATTTAGCTCTCCATGGAGCTAAGTACACTCAAAGAAATCGAATGTAAAAGCAATGAATCCATAAAGAAACCCCCTCGATGGTCGTGTCGATGGTCTTGCGGAGAGTCCTCTACTCGTCGTCCAAGGATTCCCTCGTCCGGTATAGAATACTAAAATCGGGGCTGAATCGGCTTTAAATAGGGCTGGAATCGGGTAACTCCACCGGCGTGGACGCTACACGCGCCCGTACGGAATTTCCACACGGACGTGGATAATTTCCACACGCCCGTGTGGATTCTCTGTTTTTCTGATTTCTCAGCTAGTTGTGAACAGTGCTGCTACAGTACTTGCTGCGTTGTTGTTGCAGTTCTCTGCTACAATCTGCGACCTGAATAACTTCCCAATTCCATACTTTCATCGGGGTAACGCAAACGGGCACACGTTCACGTTGTGAATCATTTGCTTCTTCAATGATATATATGTTGGTGGGGTTCTTGTTCTTGTATGCATAAGACGAAATGCTCGAGTGTGACTGCCTTTGTGCCCCTTCAAATGGATGTGTTCACTCGAATGCGAGGAGGTTGGCACACACTCTAGTGTCTCACACATGTCCTATGTCTTCGAGTTTGAACCTTAGCAAGATCTCCTCCAAAATAGATGCATTATGATCCACATTGGCCTATTTCCTTCATACTCAGCCTCACAACCATACCTGCATAAAAGTAACATAAAAACACACATATTAATGTAAAAACCTGAGAAAAGTAATGCTCAACATAAGGAATTAACGCTTCGCATTCATTCTAGCCCGTTATTTCCCTCTCGGAAAATCAGCAAAGCTTAGGAATGAGATCTCATCCTTTGTGCATGATAAATGCTTGTGCGATGTGAATGCGAAGTGTTCATTCCTTATGTTGAGCATTACTTTTCTCAGGTTTTTACATTAATATGTGTGTTTTTATGTTACTTTTACGCAGGTAGGACTGTGAGGCCAAGTATGAAGGAAATAGGCCAATGTTGATCATGATGCACCTATTTTGGAGGAGATCTTGCTAAAGTTAAAACGCGAAGACATAGGACAGGTGTGAGATGCTAGAGTGTGTGCCAACATCCTCGCATTCGAGTGAGTACATCCATTTGGAGGGGCACAAAGGCAGTCACACTCGAGCATTCCGTCTTATGCATACAAGAACAAGAACCCCACCAACATATATATCATTGAAGAAGCAAGTGATTCACGACGTGAACGTGTGCCCGTTTGCGTTACCCCGATGAAACACTGTAGACCTAACACTTTGGTCCACGTGGAAGGTCCCTAACCACAATTAAGCCTTAGATACTAAGGTTACTTCTGCGCTTCACTCCGTTGCACCCGTAACTAAGGCCCAGCGGAAGGTCATTCCTTAGACCATTCACTC
Organism: Dioscorea cayenensis subsp. rotundata; assembly: GCF_009730915.1. Classification (NCBI taxonomy): domain Eukaryota; kingdom Viridiplantae; phylum Streptophyta; class Magnoliopsida; order Dioscoreales; family Dioscoreaceae; genus Dioscorea; species Dioscorea cayenensis. Next base: position 2,511 of record NW_024088584.1, on the reverse strand, counting down.
TATTGTGGCTGACAAGATCCCCTTGCGTATATCCCGCAAGTGCACGGGTTTATCAAAGTAATAATCCCGGGTGAGAGGGTATTGAATCCACAGGGAGTAGGGAGTAAAGACACTTAATTCGATTCTTAGCTGTGTGGAATATCAACAATGATAAGTGTGACAATGATTCAATTCTCAACAATTAAAAGCAACAAGTAAGAGAGCAAAAGTAAGGAGGAGGTAAGGCAATCGATAAAGATGCGTACTCGGATGATGCTTCACCTAGGATAATCGCTTCAAGTGCAAGAACTCTCTATTATGCTTCCTAATCAATGCAATGATGAGTCACGGAAATCCTTACATACATAGTCCCAAATCTAAGGTCAACTATGCCTAACTCTATTCATGTCCCGGAGGAGAGATTAAATAACCTCTCAACCTCGCACTCGAATAAAGTTGCAATGAGCTCTAGGGATTCCAGGTGATAAATCTCTTCCTAATTATAGACCTAACCCTTTAGTCCATGCGGAAGGTCGCTAACCACAATTAAGCCCTAGATACTAAGATCCCTTCAACGCTTCACTCCATTGCACGCGCAACTAAGCCCCAGCGGAGATTCATCCCTTAGACCATTAACTCTATTATGGCCGCAAAGAACTCGAGGAACGGAGGTAGAATCTATCACGTCGGAGGGGAAAGCAGACGCTCCTGTACCTCTCGACTCACCCTCTCAACCCTCTCCAAGCTAGCTTTGTCTAACGCTCGTGGTGTGTCACTCACTCACAAGGTTACCAACAAGAACTCTCAACCCTAGTGTCACTCTAGGGGAAATGTTCATACAATCAAACATTCAAAGTTGGAACTCACAATAAACATCAATTTATTGAAAGCATAATAAAGAGGTTCAAAGAAACAAATACATTCTAGGGTTCACAATGCCCGAGTACCCACTAGGGGTTTAGCTCTCCATGGAGCTAAGTACAATCAAAGAAATAGAATGTAAAAGCAATGAATCCATAAAGAATTCCCCTTGATAGTCGTGTCGATGGTCTTGTGAAAAGTCCTCTACTCGTCATCCAAGGATTCCTTCATCCGGTATAGGATACGCCTCGGTGGAAGCTCCCCTACCAACCTTCTTCCTAAGGAATGACGATGTCGGAGCCATAGAACCTCTCCAAAACCTTGGCCAATACCCCTCAAAACCCTAGCCGATGCCCTCTCTCAGGTTGGGGAAAAGATGGAGAAAAAAATACCAAAATCGGGGCTGAATCGGCTTTAAATAGGGCTGGAATCGGGCGACTCCACGGGCGTGGATGGTACATGCGCCCGTGTAGAATCTCCACACGGCCGTGGATAATTTCCACACGCCCGTGTAGATTCTCTGTTTCTCTGATTTCTCGGCCGGCTGTGAACAATGCTTCTATAGTACATGCTACAGTGCTCTACTACAGTCTTCGACCTGAATAAGTTCCCAATTCCATATTTTCATCGGGGTAACGCCAACGGGCACACGTTTATGTCGTGAATCACTTGGTTCTTCAATGATATACATGTTGGTGGAGCGCTTGTTTTTATGTGCATGAGTCGGAATGCTCGAGTGTGACTGCCTTTGTGTCCTCCAAATGGATGTGCTCACTTGAATGCGTGGAGGTTGGCACACACTCTAGCATCTCACACCTGACCTATGTCTTCGCATTTGACCCTTAGCAAGATTTCCTCCAAAATAGGTGCATTATGATCCACATTGGCCTATTTTCTTCATACTCGGCCTCACAACCCTACCTGCATAAAAGTAACATAAAAACACACATATTAGTGTAAAAACCTAAGAAATGTAATGCTCAACATAAGGAATGAACACTTCGCATTCATATCGCACAAGCCCGTGTTTTTTCTCTGGATGACTTAGAAAAACCTGCAGGCTCTGCAGAACTATTCTGAACATGTTAACACACTCAGAGCCTCTTATATTATGCAAAATTTACCAGATAAAAACACGAAATAGAACTCAAACAACCAAACTTCGCCAACTCTCAACAAAACACACAATGAGTTATTTTAAAAACCCACAACAAAATCGCAGCACAAGCACTTAAAAATTGAAACACCAACACTTAACAGTTTATTCATGAAAACAAACTAAACTAAAAGGTGCGAGAACAATAAACACTTGGGTTGCCTTCCAAGAAGCGCTTGTTTAATGTCACTAAGCTTGATGTATCTTTCTTACCTCACGGGGGTTCATAAATGAAGGTTGCCCTCTTACCCATGGCTTGAAAGCATGATGAGCAAAGTCTCTTGAGGGTAGAGGGTGTACTCTCGGGCTTCGGACCACCTAGCAATGGTTCGTCAAACTTTCTTGGCTCATGTACGTCTCCAATAATCTTGGAGCATTTTCGGTGGCGTCTCCGAGCCCTCTTCATTTTTCGTAGCACCGTCTTCAAGATCCCCGGGGTTGATGTTTCTTCTCCAGTCGAACCAAGCATCATTACTTCTTCATTGCTCTCCTCTTGGTTAAACAAACCTTCATAT